>NC_143057.1:26185434-26339891 GCF_052426305.1 Pelodiscus sinensis | reverse complement strand
ATGCTTTGCAGTCCCGCAGTGAGGCAGTCAAGCAAGCAGGGACACCTGAGAACCGGCTGCCCGGGGGTGGGGGGAGGTGTCCCTTTAAGCACAAGCCTCAGATAGCTTCAGGCAATAGCCACATACAGACACTCGTGACCGGATGCCCTGCCTGACTTGGTTCTGGCCGGCCTTAAATCCGATTCTGTGTGTACTCAGAAATGTACTGGTATGCATTTTGCCTGGTACTACAGTTTTATTCATTTCCTACTATTGTATTACCTTCTTTTGCTTTATCTTTCTAATGTCTGTGCTATTATAGTTTCAATTTTATTTAATTAAATAATAAAATAGACAGCATGATGCATGAATCAGAATATCAGAAGGAGAAAAAAATGTGTACATGATACAAAATAAATCGGAATTCATAGGATCAAAACAAGGAAAAAAGTCATTGAGGAGGGTTCTCACAGGAAGCATCCTTAAGGCTAATTACAGTTTCCAGGGCTAAAATTTCCCAAGTAGTCAAGCTAGCTGTTGAGTGAAGGAGCACTGTGTTTCCAGACTATTGTAATAATAATATTAGTAGTTAATAAGAAAGGATTAATTAACAAAATTTGTGGAATACAGGAACAATTCTTAACATGTAACATTAAAATAAGGGGTGATATGATTATTTATATCATGGTAGTGCCCAAAATGCTATAGGCAATGCACACTTTTGTAGGAAAACAGTATATTGTCCATAAAGCTTGCCATCTTAAACATTACTCCTCTTACTCTCTCTTCTTTGCAATTTTTCAATGATTTTCTGCTAATTGCGTATTTCATATTTTGAATACAAAGGCTTGCACATTTTGTTACTGAATGTTTTACTTCCTCAAAACAGTTTATTTTTGATGTGACAAAGACAAGGACACTTGAATTAATTCTTGGTTTTGCTTCTCTTATTTATTATGGTTTTTAAAAACAGAATAACCAACATCTATTAAGAGAAAAAGTCACAAAAACTAAAATACTAGAATCATCATTTTGCCAGGAAACAAACACAAGATTTAAAACTTGTTTTCAAAATCCATGTTGTTCTCAAGAAATAATACAGGGTTGCATTCAATAATAATACTCTGTGGCTCTGATCCAAAACTCACTCAAGTTACTGGAAAGATCCTGTTCACTTCAGTGGGCTTTGACTCAGAACCTGTATCAGCCATTCACTCTTGAAATCAGTCCCACATACAGGCAAGATGAACATATACATCAATTAAAATAAATATGTCTGAAGTGTTCTTTTTTCTGAAATATGGTAAGAGATTGTTTTACAGGATTTTACTTCTTGCCTTAATTTTACACAACTATATTTTACTGCCAAAGATGTTAAGATTATTTTTCCATATCATCTGCTATACAGAAATACTTAATCACCCCAGTTTATCACTTCACTCTTTCATAGAACTCTTGATTTATGTAATGAGCTGTGCATTTTAATGTATAACATTTTAGTGTCATTCTATCACATTTTCAGTATGTATTTCTGATTAAATATGAAACTGAATTTCTCCATATATTGTGTTCCTGTTGCTGATGTACTATATTAAAAACTGCTTCAGGCATCTCCTTTTTGGTGAATATAGAATCATTTTCTGCTGACTCAAAGATATAATCTGAAACTTTTGTATTTCCTGACTAACTTTACAAAGATACTAATTTATAGAATGAAAGAAGTAGAGGAGAAATCATAAAAAATACCTAACAATGTTTTAACAAAATCTAACAATTTTCATGCTTGTTTTGCAATGAAACGTCACAACAGTAACAGACAGTTCTTATGTTGTGCATAAGACTATAAACTTGAATAACAACATACGCATACAGTAGGGCAAAGAAAAAGGTCTGGAAATGCATTAAGGTTGTGAAATGCTTACATTTTCAATGATAGTTAATGCTAGATACAATTAGAAGACATCAGGAATACTTAATCAAAACATTTTTTGATGAACAAGCTATTTCTATAAAATTTAGATTTTTTTCAGAAGAAAATTTTGATTTTATCATTGTTTGTCCGTTTCCTCACAGCAACATTAATCTGTATGAATCTGAGCAATTATGGTACCTCAGGTTGTTGTAATTTGCAAGCCTAATGCCCTCTTCCCCCTTTATAAATTGGTCGTCATGGCTGAACTCCATCTCCAACGAACCAGCTTGATCTCCTCCGTCATTGAACAAATCTGATGCACCATGGGAGATTTATTCTAGACAGGAAGCCTGGCTCACAGAAGAGAATGAGAATGGGCAGCACCTGAATTATAATTCCCATGTGGTATCATGGCAGATCTGTGAGATATAGTTCTGCCACATGAAGTGGAAATAAAGCATTTGAATCTTTTGAATAAAAAAATTTGAGGAACAAAACAAATTTTGAAATATTAGATTATTTGCAGGATGAACATAGTGATTTCCATCCGGCTTCAGATAGAGTGGTGATAATGAAATTATGTTTAGAAAATGCACACTTCTTTGTCAGAAATAACAACATATCAAATTATAATTGGCTCCTATGAAGATGTAAATGAGGGTGCTTTGGGGTGAGGGAAGGAAAGGATAAAAAAACTGCCCTACAATTCTTTGTCCCTTAGGCAAAAACAGCAACAGAATCAGTCCCTGAACACCCTACATTTTATAGATTAGTCCCTGGTATGGATATCTGCAGCCATAGCCAAGTCAGATCATGGCCTTGAGTCTTGTCTGCTCATCTCAGAGGCAGACACTTCTGGTGAAAAGGGGCGGTGGGTGGAATCCCATGACACTTTGGAAGAGAAACTGGGATGTCGTGGTCCTAAGTGTGGTCTGTGTGGATGATGCACTCTGTGAATGAAAGTGATCTAATACAGATATAATATTTGAAAACTCATGGAAAACAGGAGAAGTCCTTAAAGACTAAAGAAGGGCTAATGTGGTACTCATTATCCAAAAGGGGAAGAAGCTGGAGCTTGGGAACTATAAACCAGTCAGCCTGACCTTAATATTTGAGAACTATTAGAGCAATATATAAAGCTTTCAATTTTGTAATACGTGGAGGATGCCAGGTTAATTGCTAGCAGCCAGCAAGGAATCAGTAAGAACAAATCAAGGTGAACCAGCTTGATTTCCTTCTTTGACGGGGTAAGTGGTTTGGTGGATGGGATAGGGGAATGAAGAGCTGTACACAGTCCACAGCAAGATTTTTGACACATGACATTCAGGTAAATAACCTGGAAAAATGTGGGATTGGCAGAGTTACCATTAAGTGAACATAAGAATATAATAAGAACATAAGAATGGCCATACTAGATGAGACCAAAGGTCCATCTAGCCCAGAACCCTGTCTTCTAAAAGAGGCCAATGTCAGATGCTCCAAAGAGAGTGAACACAACAGGTAATCATCAAGTGGTCCCTCTCTTCTCATCCATTTCCAGCCCATCCTGGCTAATAGCCATTGATGGATCTATGGGAACCAGTAAATAACTTGTCCTTATTCACTTTCTCCACCCGTCATGATTTTATAGACTTCTATCATATCCCCTCATAGTCTCCTCTTTTCTAAGCAGAGAAGCCCTAGTCTTTTTAGTCTCTATTCACATGGTACCCTTTCCAAGCCCCTAATCATTTTTGTTGCCCTTTCCTAAACCTTTTCCAATGCCAATATGTCTTTTTTAAGATGAGGAAACCACATCTCAACACAGTATTCGAGATGTGGGTGTACCATAAATTCATGTAGAGGCAACGAGAAATTCTTTATCCCTTTTTAAATGATTCCTAACATTCTGGGGTTTGGGATTTTGTTTGGTTTTGTTTTACTGCTGCTGTACATCAAGTGGATGTTTTCAGAGAACTATTTACAGTGACTCCAAGATCTCTCTCTTGAGTGGTAATAGATAAATTAGTCCCCATTGTTTTGTGTGTGGAATTGGGAATATTTTTTCTAATGTGCATTACTTTGCATTTATCAACATTAAAATCAATTTGCCATTTTGTTGCCCAATCACCTTGTTTTATGAGATAAAATGGATAAATAACTGGTTAAACAACTGCAAAAAAAGTGGGGTTCCACAGGGATCTGTTCCATACTGAGGGCTGTTTAACATCATATCCCCCATATTTATTAGTTATCTGGGTATAAGAACACAGAGCATACTGATCATATTTACAGAAGACAAAAAGCTGGGAAGGGAATTGCAAACACTTTGTAGGATGGAAGTAAAATTCAAAAGGGACCTTGGTAAATTGGAGAACTTCAATTTAGACAAAATTAATTGAAGACATCACTGGCATGTGTTCGGGGTGTGCCCAGGGACACCCTAATGTCTTAGGGTTGCCAGGTGTCCGGTTTTCTACGGGATAGTCTGGTTTTTGGGGCTCTGCCTGGTAAAAAAAATCCAGAGAATACCGGACATGAACAATGTCCGGTATTTTCTGGTTTTCCAACGGGGCGCCCGGAAGCCTGGCGGGGGGAGTGGCTGGGAGGTGGGGCGCGATCATTTATGAATCCCCGGTTGCATGTGAAGAAGAGGGGCAGCCCGCTCCATGTTCTTGCGTGCTGGTCAAGCACATGGCGGAGCCGCAGCCAGACTGACTCGCGCTTTTCCTCGAACATGCGGGGGATGGAAGCGCTCTGGGATCTGTACTGCCTGGGTCAGGCTTGCTCCCTACTGGCTGATACGCTCTTCCCCCCCTCCCGCCCTCTCCTTGCCAGCCAGTTGGTTCTCCCACACTTATCCTCCCAATCTTCCCCGGCCAGCCCCGCTGCACCCGCCGCCAGCCCTGCTTCCAGCAGCCAGTTCTCCCCTCATCCCCCAGCCAGCCCCATTGTACTCAATGCCCAACACTAGCTCTACCTCCCGCCAGCCAGTTTCTCCTTCCGATATTCCCTTGCCAGCCCCACTCCCGCTGGCTGCCCTCCCTTCCCCCCGCTCTCCCCCAGCCATTCCCGCTCCGCCCGACCCCCACCGACCAGCTCTGCTTCCCGTCGGCCGTCCCTCCCCCCACCCCGATCTTCCCTGGCCAGTCCCCAACCCTTCCCCCTCCAGCTCTGCTTCCTGCCCCCCCCCCCCTTCTCCCAGCCAGCCTCACTCCCCTCCCATCTGGTCCCTCCCCCCACCATGAAATGTGTCCAGTATTTTTTTAAGACTACCTGGTAACCCTATAATGTCTCAAAAAAAAAGTGGCTTTGCATTTTAATTTAATCGCATGATACGCTCTTTTAGTTTTAAAGTAGGAATTGCTGTGTTATGCAATAAGTGCTGAATTGCACATGTAAAAAACAAACTAAGAAGTACAAAATCCCATACTTAGGTTTATATTTTTTAAGTAAAGTTTAGTTGTTACTTTAAAAAAAATTAGGTGTAGTTAAGTTTTACTTTCTTTACTTTGTTTGATGAATAAAAATAATGTCCTTTATAATTGAGTATTCAATAAATGTTCTCCTTAATAAAAATTCCCTGGGTGCACACTCTAATGTGCACACGCCCATGGAAGACATATGTAAGCTGCTACCTTTAAGAGAAAACAAAAAACAAATGCACAAATATAGAATGGGGATAAGTGGTCTGGCACCAGCACTGCTGAAGATATGGGAACTGTGATGGATCAGAATAACCTCAATATGAGTCAACAGTGCAATGCTGTTGCAAAAAAAAGCAAACATTTTTAGGTTGCATTAGCCAAGTTACAGCATAAAAGTCACAGGAAGTAATAGTACCAGTGCTGGTTAGGCCTCAGGTGAAGTACCATATCCGGTTCTAGGGAGAAATGACAAATATGATCATGGGAATGAAATGAAAACCATTTGAGAAGTAACTGGGTCTGTTTAGTTTGGAAATTAAGTAGGAATATGATCAGTAGGAATCATATGGAGATTAAGTAGGAATATGATCAGTTCTTTAAATACCTAAAATACTGCCATAAAAAGATGGTGAAACGTTGTTCCCTTTCACTACACAGTTTAGGACAGGATCCAATGTGTTTAGATTGCAGATTTCGATGAAATTTCAGGAAAAACTCCCTAACTGTAAGAACAGTGTGAAATTTTTGTTTGTGTTGACTTTGCTAGTGCTTTTTCTGTAGCCTGTTGTACAACTAGGCAACTATCTAGATGAGTTCATGTACCCCTTGGAAAACCTCTGTGTAGCCCTAGGGGTCCATGTACCACTGACCAAGAATTCTGGTTTAGACACAACAAATCCTTCATTTTAGCAGGGGCTAGACTACAGACCCTTCTAATTGTATGGTTTTAGGATTCTATGTTTTGAAGGTACCAGGATAAGTTGTGCCATTCCTCCTACTGTCATCTTCTCAAAATCCTACTACTAAATAGTTTTAGCTACTGTTTATTCCCATGTAGTTCTTGATAAACATTACTTAGTAGATAAATGTCAATATCACCTTGTTGTAGGAAAACCAAGAAATTAAATGATGAACTTGCTTCTTTGTGACCATGGATATCCCACATCCCATGTATTACTGTATTGTAGATCTTATATAATAAAAGACTGTGTAGTTCAATGGAGAGAGCTCTGGACTGGGACTAAGGAAATGTAGATTCTATTTCCAACTTGGGCACTGGTGGGCTAGGTGACCTCTGGCAAGTTGCTCTTTGTGTCTCAGTTTCTCCACCTGTAGAATGGGAATAATGCTACTGACATCCCTTTGAGAAGTGTGTTAAGTTATACAACTGAAAAGCACAAGGTATTATATGATTCCCATTTAACAGACTTGGGAAGAAATGGTCAGGGTGATTAAACGACTTGCCTAGACAGAGTGGGCAAGGACTGTGTATGTCCTGGCTTCCTGCAGATCTCAGCATGTGCACGCAACTCCGGAGTTTGGCAGAGTTCCTAGTATACTCTTTCACCAATAGAAGAATGAGTAGGAAACTCACATTAAGCTTGCCAAGTTTTTCTGGTTTATATGTATTATTTCTCAAATAACCCATATAAAAGAGCCCACGCAAGCTATTGAAAACATTGCCATGAATAGCAGACTGTGGTGGACCCTTGCTCTCAAACTTGGGAGGAAGGCCACTCTACCTCATTATAGTCTTTTAGGGAAGAGCTCCAGTACCTTGGCAGACAGTAATTAACAGCCTATAATTAACAATCTGTCAGGGAGTTCTGGCCCTCTGGGCAGGGCAGAACCACAAATAGTCTTCAGCCTACAGCCATGTGGTTGGGGCAGACAGCTATAAATAGGGCTTTAGCTCCCTCTGGCCAGCATAGATCCACAAACAGGGCTCCGGCCTGTATGCAGAGCTGCAGCAATCTATGAGGCCAGGCCCTCAAGCAGGGCAAGGTGGCAAACATTTACGGCTCTTGCAGGAATGAGTGCCAAAGAAAGCTAGGTTCTCAGGCAAGGAGTGCATGCCCCGTAGGGCCAAAAGTAGTTGGATGGCAGACCTCGGTGTCCCACTGACTCCACTGTGTCCCAGCCCACTGTGATCTCCCACTGAGTCAGCAGCCATTTCAGTTACAACACACTGTCAATCAGTGTGACTGCAGCACTAGACTGGAATCTGGTCCCCTGTGCTACTTCCTGTTACATTCTGGGTGTTGGATTCTTCAAGTTCACAAGCAAAGTAATACTTTTATGTAGAAAATCCACCCCAATCCACAGCTCACCTCTATGGCCCATGTAACACTTAAATATGTTCTCACACATACTGCAACAGCCCCATACAGGTGGTAAATTTCACCCCTGCTGAGAAGGCTTCAGGGCCTTTTTATAACTGTAACAATCAAAAAAACAATTATCCAACAATTTTACATATAATGGTTACAACATTTGACTTTCTTCTGAACATTTATGAAATAGCTGTATGTAGGAATAATCATATAAAAAAATTCTTACTAGTTAAAAGAATGAATCTTTCCCCCTTTTCTATGGCATTGACATTAATAGCAAAGCCAATAACATGTCTATAAAACAAAAGTGATTATATTGAAACATCTGACTTTAATGACAGAAATAGATCACATTACATAACATTTGTCAAGGTAAAACAGGAGCAATGTGATGTAGTTTAGATTGTGATTGCAAGTGAGGCAAATACAAATCCTAAGATTACATTTTAAACAGAATTTTAACGAGAACCAAGTGAACCTTGTTCCATATATTTTTCACTTATTTCAGTTTTGCCAGATTATTTTTACCTGTTTGGGAAGTCAGCAATGCTCACTGGAGGCAAATTACTTAAATGTGATGCAAAATGAAAAACTTCTATCTGAAAATTGAATGATAGTATATATGCTTCCCACATTAGACACACTATAACATTTGATCCTCAGCTCTTTGGAAAAAATCTTAGCCTAAATAATCATAGCTTCCCTGAAATGAAGGGCTTTGGATCTAAAAACAATTCTATTTCTATGCTATTTCTTCAAGACAAACTTGCAAATGGATCTGATTTAGCAAATATATTTTCTGATAAAATAGAGAAAAAATAGGAAAAAGCTTTCCTTTCACAAGCATTTAACAGATAGAGAGCCTAGATTATTTTCAAACATTTTCTATTTAAAAGGGACTTGTTTCAAAAGTGATAAATTTCATCAACAAATCTTGACTAATTTTTTCACAAGTTTTCAAAAAACTAACTGAAACTTATCAGAAATTTTACTAATATTTTAGTTTTAAAAAATGTGTACAAGTTCTTTTGTAAAAACTTTCTTTTTTAAAATAGCCATTTTGAATTAATAAAATTGACCTTCCTTATACTGTTTTATTGGCTTCTGAGGAGAAAAAGCAAAACACTTAAACAAAAATGTCATTTTCAAACCCTGCAACTTGGAAACAAGTCTTACTAGTGTTTCTAGAAAGGGAATTATTAATCCAATCTGTGCAGATCAGCTGGAAAACTGTTCTTAAAGGGCAGATGGTGATTCCGCCTGAATCCTTATAGAGCTAACATATCTGATTACATCACCTGGCCTTCACCCTCCACGTGAAGGAATCCTAAGACAGTTAAGGTGCATGTCAGAGGTGGGAAAAGGCAGGAAGCAATTTATCCACACACTGCCTAGTCTTCAACCAGTTCAGTATTCCCTAGTAAACTGGTGCATCTGGCAAATATTGGAGTAACCCTAAAAAAATCCTCCTCACAAAAAGCCTGAGTAGGAGGAAATCATGCCTCATTTGGTCAATATTTGCATGCACATGCTCTCCTGTCGATAACATCAGAAGGAAGCACAATTTATTTCATACACAGCAACTGAAAGGAAATACACTCTAGAGCAAAATGTTAACACATTTATACAATTCCCACTTCCAACACCGAAATCTAATATTTTTAGATATTGTTCAAAAGAGTTGGTAATACGTTTACATTGAAATCAGTTCTATAAATATGCTGATTTAAAGATTGTATAAGACTGAATTAACTATAAAAGTTACATTTCCAAAACAAAAAATTATTAAAATAACTGTTCTGTAAAGCTAAATACAAAATAATATATTTTGAAAAAAAGACTACAGAAAACTAAGTAACGATAATAAATCATACAAGATTTTCCTATAGTGTAAAAAAAAAACACCACCTCTGTTATATCTGAGAAAGACCGTAGTGAAGATAATTATTTTGCAGGAAGACAAAGGAGGGAGAAGGAAGAAGTTTTTTTAAAAAGATAGAAAAGCAATATAACTGAAGCAAATGAAAACAATATCCAATTAACAATTGTAACAAAATATTGTAAAAAAACAAAACAAAACAACAATGAAATGGCCCTCAACTCTGCATAGGCAGAAACCTGTACCTACATGGAGTACTACAGAAGTCAGTCAAGCACCAACCACATGGGCGCAAGAGTACATCCCTGTGAATATGATTATAGGATATGAAAAGTCACATGTACATTCAGCTTTAGAGACTCTTTCCACGGCCAAAGTAGCATAAACCAGCCTCTGGTTATGTAGTTTTGCCAAAGTGGAATGTGCAGTGACTCAGTCCAGCCACTCAAGTGCATACTCAGAAGGTCGGGATGAATTGCACATAAGGCACTTAGCCTAAGCTGCTGCTTTTGCCACTGCATTCACTTTATTTTTTAGGTATTAGCATGAGGTGTGCTAGTGTCCCCCTACCCTACTGAGCTGAAAAAATCAGGTGATTGAGCCAAAAAGATATCTGAGGAGGATTAATAAGGACAAGGACGAAAGAATCCTACACACTGCTACAGACAGGGACTCAATGGCTAAGTGGCAGTTCTGCAGAAAAGAACCTGAGGATTGCAGTAGATGAGAAGTTTGATACATGTCAACAGCGTGCCCTTGTTGCTAAGAGGCTAACAGCATTTTGGACTCCCTAAGGAGGATTTCCAGCAGATCAAGGGAAATGAATATTTCCCTCTATCCAGAGGCCACATCTGGAGCATTACATTCAGTTTTAGACCTCCCTGCTATAGAAAGAATGTGGACTAATTGGAGAGAGTCCATTGGAAGGCAATAAAAGAAGATTAGGGATATGGGGGCACATGACTTATGAAGGGAGGCTGAGGTAACTGAGCTTATTTAGTTTGCAGAAGAGAAGAATGGAGAAAAGAATTTGATAGCAGCCTTCATTTACTTGAAGGGAGGGTCCAAAGAGGATAGAGAGAGGCTATTTTCAGTGGTGGCAGATGACAGAAAAAGAAGCAATGGTCTCAAGTGGCAATGGGAGAGGTCTAGGTTGGATAATGGGAAAAACAATTTCAAAAGGAGGGTGGTAATTACTAGAATGACTTGCTTAGGGAGGTTACTAAGGCGTTGCTCGACAATGCCTTGGTTGGAATGTTTTAGTTGGGACTAGTCCTACTTTGAGCAGGGTATTGGACTAGATGACCTTTGGAGTCTCTTCCAAACCTAATTTCCTATTATTCTAAACCAAAGCTGGAAATAATACATCCCAGCTACTGCATAGACATACCCCTGTCCATACCCCTGTCAGTGTAAATGAGAGCCAGGTCCACCAGTGTTCAAAGAGAGAGGATTTTCTCCTGGAATCTGATTTCTACCCCTACAATGTTTCCTTTGCGACATTTCAAATTCAGTTTAACAGTTGGAAAAAATGCAAACTTTTTTTCTTGAAATGTATGTGTTTTATTCCTGTGACATTTGAAAGAATTAGTTGCTGATGACAGTTCTCGCCTCTCAGTGTATTAAACCACACCAGATAGAATGCTCTAATTTACAATATAGTAATTTGAGCCAGAGCAAGAAAAAATAGACCATTTCAAAACTAAGAGATATAGTAAGTTTGGATTTATAATTGGTTAGTGAAATATGCTTAAATCCCATTGTACATCTTTCGCAAACAGAATATCATTTTTTAATCTTACAGCTGGATAGTAACAAAGACTGACAATTACATTCTAAATATGAATTCTCTTATCCCTGAATATTAATCTTTGTGAAATTTCACTCTGCTATGAACAGCAAATTATATATTGTAAAGATACTTGCAAATCAGGCTTCTGTTTTATACAAAATATATACTTACTGTAAATTTGATTAGTACACCCTATATTAAAAAAAAACAGAAAAACATCCTTCTGCACCAAAGAGATGCACTGGCATCTTTTCTAGAGTTTTAGAGGTTTATGTCTTGTATAAAAGCCCATGTCAGTCACAGATGATTTGCTGAGAACTTCTTTGCAGAATGCCACCTGCAACTCTCACTGAGGGGTTACAACGTATAAGGATGTTTCTGCTGGTCCTTTTTATGCCAAAAGGCAACAAATTCTTAAGCCAAAACTTTCCCCTGGGTTCTCAGTGCTGAAAAACACAGAACTTGTATTCTGAAGATAAAATCAAAAGCTATATGACAATGTGTTGCTTTTGTCTAGTGGTGTGTGGGGGCTGGTATAGTCTGGTATACCATACCAGCAAGTTATTTTTAGTCAGTACGATGTACTGGAAAAACTCCTTGCCAGCCAGCCCCAGCCCCAGCCCCTCCACTGGCTGCCCTGTCTCTGTGTACAGGGATGAGATCTGGTCTCCACTGTTCCTCTCAATGGAGAAAGAAACAGAACTCCCAGCTCTGCTCCCACCAGCCCTGAACACAAACATGGCATCTCCATAGAAGGATAGGATGAGGGGATGGAAGTTCTGCTCCTGTTCTCGTTGCTCCTCCATCAAGGAAAGGAGCAGAACTCCTCCTCGCACCACCATTGAGTCCTGTGCATATGCATGACAATTCCATGGAGGGACTGGGTGTTTTGCTCCCTTCCCTAGTTGGACTGGCAGCAAGAACTGGAACAGAAGTGCCTGCAACTTTTCCGGTGCCACATTGCTCCAGTCCCGACACTCCCAACGTGGGAGGATGGGGAGAGAAAGGGAGGAAAAGCGTGGGGGGGGGGGAAAGAGTCCCAAGCTGGGGATGGGTCAGAGTTATGTGGAGGGCTCATGCACCTCCCCCACCCCATTAGCTGGTGTGCCCTCCCTCTGGTACTGGTAACAACTTTTGTTTAGTTGCACCACTGCTTTTTACCAAAGCTGAATACACCCATTGCTTTTAAAAGGCAACAGCCTAAAATAATTCAGCAACATTAACAAATTATTATTAACTACTTATATTTAAAATGTATCCTCACAGAGGAATATAATGCATGTTTACATTTGTCATACCTGCTTAAGTCTAGGATTTTTCCCCCTAAATGCAAAAGAAAACTAATTATACAAAGAGAATAAATAAAATACTATGGGCTACACTGAAAACTTACAAGTTATCATCCAGAAGAATTGAAAGACAGAATTCTATACTTGTCACCTTTTCTTTCTCTGCCATGAACCACAAAGATACAGTCCAGACAAATGCCACTCACAACAAGGGGCTGGAGGGAGGGCGGCAATTTTCTCAAGAGGAAATGGAAGTGATAGGTGAAATTACTGTTAATTTTAGCAGACTGGAGTACTATAAAAGCTCATTGAAGAGAGGACTTGGCGAATTAAGACCAGGACTTTCAGCTTCCCATTAAAATCATTACCTGACTTTCTCTTGATTAAGAAATGAATGCATATGTACATAATTTTCAAACCTGATGTGAAACTTATAGAGTGTTGCAAATATCTACACTTCACAGTAAATTTTAGAACTAAAGACATGTACACATTAAAATGGTAATTGGGAAATACTGAAGAAAACCTTATATGCCCCAAAAGTCACAATCCCATCACCGAAAAAGAAAGATGAGTGAGTTAAATAAAGGAAGATGATGACAACAACCAGGTTTAGTGTGAAAATGAAGGCACTTGTGAGGAAATGATACATAATAAATGGAATAAAGGAGAAGATAATAATGAATAAAAATCAGGGGTTAGGAAGTATAAAAAATTGATAAGGGAAGCAAAAAACATCATGAGAAATATTTGGAAATCACACTTACAGGTAATAATGAGTTTTTAGGTATGTATAAGAAACAAAAGGAATCCTAACAAAGGCATTGATCCATATATGGAAATAGTAGAATTATCAATAGTAATTCAGAAATGGTTCCAAAGGCAATCCTGGCAATTACAGAACAATTACTTATCTGACAAATTAGTTGAAATTATTGTAAAAATAGAATTATCAGCACTTAATAAATAATATAACATATGGAGACATACCTGTCTCATGGAACTGGAAGGGACCTGTTCATGAAGTCCAGTGCCCTGCCCTCACAGTAGGACCAAGTACCATCAGACACAAATTTGCCCCACATCCCTAAATGGTCCCCTACAAGGACTGAACTCACAATCCTGGGTTTAAGCAGGCCAATGTTCAAACCACTGACCTATCCATTAAACTACTTTTGACAAGTTTACATTACTGGCTAAAGCAGCACTACTGTGGTCTTGACAAGACACACTGCTCTCCTATCAATTACTATAGTCTCTCCCCCCAAAAGGCAGAAGCTATGGCAATAAGAAGCATCTCCCATCAGTGTAACCCTAGAGCTCCAAAACTCATTGAAAATTAATCTGAATGATCCAATGAGTTATTCGATCGACTCTCTTAAAACTCTTGGATGTAAGTTTTCTCTCCCTGCTGATTTAAAATATTTATCATTAGTAGTTTCACTTTAACAACTATCAGAGAAACAAGCATAATGGAAAGAGTGTTATCACTATATGATGAGACTATATATCACCCATTTATACTTTTGGCCTTCACCACTTCCCGTGGAACTTGTTGCCATAGGTTGACATATGTGTTCTATAAAGTACTAGCTTATATTTCTTTTTAAGCCTTATGGCGATTGAGTGAACCCTAATTCTTACATTGTGTGAAGGAGGAAATAATTCTTGCCTCAATTTTCTTTATATTGTTTGTAGTTTTATAAAGCTTATCATGCCCCCCCCCCCCAGTTGTCTCTCTTCTAAACTGAATAGTCCCTATTTTTTTAGAATGTTCTCCTATTGAAGCTGTTCCATCACCTTGATAATTTTGTTGTCCTTCTCTATACCTTTCCAATTCTTTTAAATATATATTGTTTTAGATGGGGAGACTCCATCATCTGAGAGTGAACCATGGATTTATAAGATGGTATTATGATATTTTCTGTTTTATTATATATCCCTCTCAAAATGGTTCTTAACTGTCTTATTTCTTTTATCATCACTGGACATTGGATGGATGTTTTCAGAGAACAATTCACAATGACTCTACGATTCCTTTCTTGGTTGGTAACAGCCAACTTAGACTATCATTTTGTGTGTTGGGATTTTTTTTCTAATGTTATGATGCCCTAAAGCATATACATGGGGAACAAATATTTAATCATGGAGTCTTCAGGGTAGAAGACAGAGACGTAACATGATTCAGTGACTGCAAGTTGAAGCTAAATAAATTGAGACTGGAACTAAGATGCAAATTTGTGACAATACATTGTAATTAGCCATTGGAACATATTAATAGAAGGTGTCAGCAATGGAGACTCCGAATTTTAAAATCAAGATTTTTTTCCAAAAGATCTGCTCCAAAAATTCTTTGGAGGAAATCCTATCGGCAATGTTATCAAAGGGTATGTCAACACTACAGAGTTAGTTCGAACTAACGGACGTTAGTTCGAACTAACTTTCATAGGCACTACACTAGTGCTCCGCTAGTTCGAACTTAATTCGAACTAGTGGAGCGCTTAGTTCGAACTAGGAAAATCTCATTTTACGAGGATTAAGCCTAGTTCGAACTAGCTAGTTCGAATTAAGGAGTGTGTAGCCCCTTAATTCGAACTAGTAGGAGGCTAGCCCTCCCCAGGTTTCCCTGGTGGCCACTCTGGCCAACACCAGGGAAACTCGTCTGCCCCCTTCCCGGCCCCGGACCCCTTAAAGGGGCAAGGGCTGGCTACAGTGCCCGTGCCAGGTGCAAGCCTGCCAGCACCCAGCCAGCAGACCCTGCACCTGGCACAGATCGAGCCACCCACCCAATGCCCCCCAGCCCTCCCCCTCTTCCCGGGACCAGGCTGGCGGCTCCCGGGAGCTTGCCCGGGACTGCAAGAGGCGGGCACCCGCCTGGGCTAGTGCGGACATCATGGACCTCGTCCATGATCTCCGCACTAGGCACAGGAAAGTGGCCGTCTAGGGCTGGATAGCTGCCAGCCTGGCCACCCAGGAGCAGGTGTGCATGAAAATCAAGGGGGTCCACTGAGACCCCCAACCCTGAGCTTACAATGGCTGTCCTGGGTCAGACCAAAGATCCATCTAGCCCAGTAGCCTGTCTGCCAACAGCGGCCAACCCTAGGGACCCTGGAGGGAATGGACCGAAGACAGTGACCAAGCCATTTGTCTCGTGCCATCCCTCTCCAGCCTTCCACAAACCTTGGCCAGGGACACCACTCCTACCCCCTGGCTAATAGCACTCCATGGACCCAACCTCCATCACTTGATCTCACGTCCCTTTAAACTCTGTTCTCGTTCTAGCCTTCACAGCCTCCTGCAGCAAGGAGTTCCACAGGTTGACTCTTTGCTTTGTGAAGAAGAACTTTCTGTTAATAGTTTGAAGCCTGCTACCCATTCCTTTCCTTTGGTGTCCACTAGTCCTTCTTTATGGGAACTAATGAAGAACTTTCATGTATGCACCCTCTCCACCCAACTCCTGCTTTTAGAGACCTCTATCCTGTCCCCCCTCCGTCTCCTCTTTTCTAAGCTGAAAAGTCCCAGTCTCTTTAGCCTCTCTTCATATGGGACCTGTTCCCAACCCCTGATCATTTTAGTTGCCCTCCCCTCTCCCACCCTCTCTCTTCCCCTCTCCCACATCCTTTTCCCAGTCTCCCCCAGTTTTGTTCAATAAAGACAGATTTCATTTTTGAACACAATTGTCCTTTATTTTGTACATCAAGAAAAGGGGTAGGGAAGGGTAAGTGGAAGGAGGTGAGGGAGGAATGGGGTACGAGCCCCCGATGGGGAGGACTGGGCTGGCTCTGCGGGCTTCTGGGGGTGGAAGCTCTCCTGCAGCCCCCCAATTGCCCCCTCTCCCCAGATGGCAGCCTGTGGCAAGTGCAGCCGGTCTGACGGCCGAGGGCTGTGATGTGCCCAGTGTGGGCACTCCGGGCACTCCAAGCCAGGACTGGTTTGCAAGCAGGGCACCCCTGAGAACTGTCCATCCGGGGTGGGGGTCGGGTCCCTTTAAGTGCAGCCCTCGGCTAGCCTGAGACTGCATCTCCACGCTCTATGTCCTCCTGTGATGCCCTGCCGGCACTGCTTCCGGCCATCCTTAAGCCCGGTTCAGGGTCCACTTAATGTGGACATGCTAGTTCGAATTAGCAAAACGCTAATTCGAACTAGTTTTTAGTTCTAGACGCGTTAGTTCGAATTAGCTTAGTTCGAATTAACTAATTCGAACTAAGTTAGTTCGAATTAGCGTTGTAGTGTAGACGTACCCAAGTAGTTTAGTCTAGATGATCACAATGGTCCCATCTGGCCTTGGAATCTATGAATCTATAAATATTTAACAATGTTTATTTGCTGAAAATATATAAAAAGATTGAAATGAATCCTTGAAATCTGATGTTATCCACCTATGATAAGAAAATAGCTTTTGTATTTCTGACCGATGAAAGGATAAACAACCAACTGACCATTATGGTGCACTCTTATAGTGTTATATTACTGAGTATAGAAACCAATGAGACTCCTCATGCAAATAATCACTATGTAAGATCTTTGCAGGACTGAGCCACTAGATTCTAAGCTTGCAGGGAGGAACCTTCACATTTATCTTGCTGTAGAAATAGTACATTGTTATCTTCACAATCATAATAAAATACTCTAACATGGACTAAAATTTCGCATATAGTGAGAGATGGGTCTCAAACCATTTGGAGATAAAATTCAACATTCAGAAGATTGACGACTTAGCCAAACCTCTTTGTCCTCGTAGAATATGAATCTCGTATTGTTATATTTTCTTTCAAAATAATGGCTTATTCATAATTTAAACCAGGACAGAAATAGTGAAAGAACAAATCTTCTTGTGATGTTTTAGTAATTTGTCTTCCGGGCCTGAACATAAGGAAAAATGACAACCAAAATGGAGGAGGCAGAAAAAGGCTAAAACTTTTGAAAAGCTCTCAAAGGAAACAGATTGATGTTGTGTTTTGTATAACTTCTTGTTTTAATCTAATAGGTTCACTCAGTTCTCATCAGAAGCAGTAGAAATTGTCTTTGTATCCCTTAATACAGCAGACCAATAGGAGAAGTGCAAGCAGAATGATTCCAGATGTGGTGAAGATGAAGTCACATTTTATGTTCAATAAGTCAATGAACTGAACAATGATGGACTCTAGCACCTGGACATAGTTCAGTGTTGGTTCTCAGTTTTAGGTATAATTATTTTACCAAAAATATATTTTCACTGGTGTACACAGGTTGCTTTATATAATCATAGAATAGTAAGACTGGAAGGGACCTAGAGAGGTCATTGAGTCCAGTCCCCTGCCCGCATGGCAGGACCAAATACCGTCTAGACCATCTTTGATAGACATTTATCTAATCTACTCTTAAATATCTCAAGAGATGGGGATTCCACAACCTCCCTGGGCAACTTATTCCAGTGTTTAACTACCCTGACAGGAACTTTTTCCTAATGTCCAACCTAAACCTCCCTTGCTGCAGTTTAAGCCCATTGCTTCTTGTTCTATCCTCAGAGGCCAAGATGAACAAGTTTTCTCCCTCCTCCTTATGACACCCTTTTAGATACCTGAAAACTGCTATCATGTCCCCCCTCAGTCTTCTCTTTTGTAAACTAAACAAACCCAATGCTTTCAGCCTTCCTTCATAGGTCATGTTCTCTAGACCTTTAATTAATCTTGTTGCTCTTCTCTGGACCCTCTCCAATTTCTCCATATCTTTCTTGAAACGCGGTGCCCAGAACTGGACACAATACTCCAACTGAGGCCTAACCAGCGCAGAGTAGAGCGGAAGAATGACTTCTCGTGTCTTGCTCACAGCACACCTGTTAATGCATCCCAGAAACACGTTTGCTTTTTTCGCAACAGCATCACACTGCTGACTCATATTCAGCTTGTGATCCGCTATAACCCCTAGATCCCTTTCTGCCATACTCCTTCCTAGACAGTCGCTTCCCATTCTGTATGTATGGAACTGATTGTTCCTTCCTAAGTGGAGCACTTTGCATTTGTCTTTATTAAACTTCATCCTTTTTACCTCAGACCATTTCTCTAATTTGTCCAGATCATTTTGAATTATGACCCTATCCTCCAGAGCAGTCGCAACCCTTCCCAGCTTGGTATCATCTGCAAACTTAATAAGCGTACTTTCTATGCCAATATCTAAATCATTGATGAATATATTGAACAGAGCTGGTCCCAAAACAGACCCCTGCGGAACCCCACTAGTTATACTTTTCCAGCAGGATTGTGAACCGTTAATAACTACTCTCTGAGTACGGTTATCCAGCCAGTTATGCACCCACCTTATAGTAGCCCCATCTTAGTTGTATTTACCTAATTTATTGATAACAATATCATGTGAGAATGTATCTAACGCCTTACTAAAGTCTAGGTATACCCCATTCACTGCTTCTCCCTTATCCACAAGACTCGTTATCCTATCAAAGAAAGCTACCAGATTGGTTTGACATGATTTATTCTTTATAAATTCATGCTGGCTGTTCCCTATCACCTTGCCACCTTCCAAGTATTTACAGATGATTTCTTTAATTACTTGCTCCATTATCTTCCCTGGCACAAAAGTTAAACTAGCTGGTCTATAGTTTCCTGGGTTGTTCTTATTTCCCTTTTCATAAATGGGCACTATATTTGCCCTTCTCCAGTCTTCTGGAATCTCTCCTGTCTCCCATGATTTACCAAAGATGATAGCTAGAGGCTCAGATACCTCCTCTATCAGCTCCTTGATAATAATAATAATAATAAATAATAATAATGTTATTATTTCCTACTGGTTCTGTATTTTTTAATCTCATTTGAGATAAGTGAATTGCAAGTTGAAGAGCTATTTCTGAAATTGGAAAACATTAGAATAAATTCACTGGTGATGCCTTTTACATGTATTGCTCTTCAGTTCCATTTGTAGCAAGTAGATTATTTACAATACACAATATCAACTAAAATGCACATAAGTATGTTTGCATATGTATTAACCCAATCTGAATGACATTTATCTAGTTCCTGGAAAACAAAACGAACTATATTCTAAATCATGCTCTGTTCTGATTATGACAAATTCACATTTTAGAAGCCACAAAAATTCAACTACAAATGTTGGGTTTTATTTGCTAAAATTTCATATGCTGGGACAAGCATGGTACTTGTTTACAGCCTTTAAGCCCTTTGCCTGACCAATCTGATTAGCTTCTATGGTGATGTACCAGATTCTGTGGACATGAGGAAGTCAGTGAATGTGATATACCTTGACTTTAGCAAAGCTTTTCATATGGTTTCCCACTGCATTCTTGCCATCAAGTTAAGGAAGCATAGATTGGATCAATGGACTGTAAAATGGATATAAAACTCGCTACATTGTCAGGCCCAATGGGTAGTGATCAATGGCTCAGCATCTTGTTGGCAGTCAGTCTCAAATGGAGTCTCCCAGTGATTGGTTCTGGGGCCAGTTTTGTTCAACATCTTTATTAATGACTTGGATGAGAGGATGAATTGCAAGTTTGAGGATGACACTAAGCTAGAGGAGAGATCCATATTTGGAGGGTAGGGATATGGTTCAGAGTGACCTAGACAAATTGGAGAATTGGGCCAAAAGAAATCTGATGGGGTTCAAAAATGACGAGTGCAGAGTCCTGCACTTGGAATGGAAGATTCCCAAGCACGGTTACAGATTGGGGACAAAGTGGATAAGCAGCAGTTCAGTCCCCTTTATTTGGCATTGGTGAGGCCACATCTGGAGTATTGAGTATCAGAGGGGTAGCCGTGTTAGTCTGATCTGCAAAAGCGGCGAGGAGTCCTGTGGCACCTTATAGACTAACTGAAGTGTTGGAACATAAACTTTCGTGGGCAAAGACCCACTTCATCAGATGCATCTGACAAAGTGGGTTTTTGCCCACGAAAGCTTATGCTTCAACATCTGGAGTATTACATCCAGTTCTGGGTCCCCCATTATCGAATGGATGTGGACACATTGGAGAGAGTCCAGTGGAGGGCAACCAAAATGATTAGGGGCTAGAGCACATGACCTGCAAGGAGAAGCTGAGGGATTTGGGCTTATTTAGTCTGCAGAAGAGGGATTTGATTGCTGCCTTCAACTTCTTGAAGGGAGGTTCCAAAGAGGATGGAGAGAAGCTGTTCTCAGTAGTAACGGATAGTAGAACAAGGAGCAATAATCTTAAGTTACAGTGGGGAAGGTCTAGGTTGGATATTAGGAAAAACTATTTCTCTAGGAGGTTGGTGAAGCACTGGAATGGGGTACCTAGAGAGATGATGGAATCTCTATCCCTAGAAGTTTTTAAGTCTCAGCGTGACAAAAGCCCAGGCTGAGATAATTTAGTTAGGGTAGGTCCTGCTTTGGGCATAGGTTTGGAGTCGATGATTTTCAGAGGTCTTTTCCAGCCCTAGGATTCTATGAAAGATTTTCCTATAGACTTACACAATATTTAAATGTTAAGAAGTAGTTAGCTGTATGCTTACACACTGTTAATATCCTGCACAATTTTTTATTTCTTTAATGGGTAAGACTTCAACAAATAGTCAATTTACATTATGTGGTCAATAGCAAATCTATTGTTTTCAATAGGACTGAATTTCTGTTATCTTTTTAATGTAATGAATGGCCTTAAACAATAGGATGGATTTATTTTCCTACTTCATACAACTAATGTGAGGTAACTGAGCACTCCAGATGTGCTTTAGTTTGTCACAATTAAGAGTTCTCTCAACTACTATAGATCAGTTATTATATGCATAGCTCAAAAGTAGGCCATTACAAGAAAAAAATGGTTGAAAAAGGGAATAGAGGAGACAGCTCAAGTTTTTGTGGGTTTTTTTAACACTGGCTTATTGAATGGTGTGTATTTCTCCTCTCTTACAAGAGTTGAAGGGTAAATCTGATGTAATCCCAACTGTATTTTAGACTTCACAAACTGACAAAAAATTTAGTCTGAGCTACTCACAATCCATACATATGCAACAAGCTTTTCTTTTTATATTTTCATTATTCTGTCCTTTCATGACATTGTGCATTCAAATGACTGCAGCTGTCACAGAAAAAAATCAAGCTCTCTTATATCTCAAACAAACCTGTTAGTGGTAGATGAAAAACTACAATGACAATTTTAAAGGATATTCAGCTATTCACCTAGGAAACGTTAATGAAAACTTTTTTCTTACAACATGATTAATGGCTTAAGTCTTATAGGAAACAAATAAGGAGTTAGAGTGCCCTGGTATGTGGTGACCATTTCGTGGTCCATCATGGAATTTTTTTTTAAAGGAAAGACCTAGTAAAAGTTTCCTCCCTCTTTTAATACAGAGTTGTACCCTACAATATATTCCCCAAGGGTTTCATGAAGTCCAGTATCATATGAATCGAGTACAAGTATTCCCATTATTTCCGAGGACAATTTCCACACTCCAATAGACCTCTATTAGGTTTCAGTTTGGGTTGTTTTGTTTGTTTCATTTCTGGAATATTTTAATCTCTTTACTTCTAATTATAACGCTCAGATAGCCAGAAGAATTTCATCCTTCCCAAGGTTTGTACTTGTGAAGTACTTAAATATAACATATCTCTTCTTAGTTGTCATCCAGCTAAACTAAACATTTTCACATATAGAATCTTTCCTCAACCTTCTTTCCTCAATTTATTTCCTCAATTTTCTGTTGTTCCCTAGATTTCCTGAACTATGTTGACATCTTTTGGTACTGGAGTGCTTGAAACGATTCCTACTGATTTACTTTAAGTGCACTTTTCAGCATTTATCATATCTTTTCACCTTTTTTATTCATCTCTCACAGCACAGTCAGTAATATGAGCTCAATAATGCAGAAATGTACCTATCTAACACTTTTTCACCACATATGCTTCCCACATAAAACTGCCTGAGATAATTTTATTAATGCTTCTAACTACTGAGGTTTGAATTGAAATATAATTCATTAGTCATTTGACAAATCCTCTGTTAGAAGATCCCTTACCAGAGTTTCTCTTTAGCTTAGATATAATATTAATCAGTGACTAAACTCTATTCTTGCTTTAATTCTACTCTTATATTTATTTTACATATTATTGAGTAAGTACAGCCCTGGACATTTTCTCCCTTTGTAACAAGTTCATTTCCAATTCTCTTAGGATCTGATAAAAGCAAGTCTATAAAGGGGAATCGAAAGAAATGAAATGAGGGGAGATACCTTGAAACCTATCATTGCATCTGTCTGTGAGTCTGAGAGTCTGTCTGCAAGTTCCTTTGTTCAAGAACTCCTCCTAAATGGTAACAGCTCGGGCCATCACATTTGGTATGCAGCTTCCTCTTCTCCTAACTGAAAGCAAGGTCAGGGTTTGGTTATGCCAGGAGAACACATTTTTCCTTAATATGCAAAGGGAGGGGCTGCTTTTGGAGGGATGTAGTATGAGATGGGGGAAGCGAGTGCTATCTTCCAGGGTGCCCACTGGAGAGAACCATAACACGAAAGGGGCTGACCAGCACATCTTACCTGCCAGCACACCAGTAAGTAGTCCTCCTATCCCAAACTATTCCCAGCCCTTGGCCATAGCATGAGAGGGGGAGACAGAACAGGCCCTGGGGCAGGCTAAAGGGGTGGTCTGGGGAGGGAGGTAACTGGGCCTAGGAAAGCTGCTGGGCTCTATCTTCCTTGTCTATTGTTCTGACCACTTCTCACACCTCCATTTACAAGTTTCATACTGTGTCAGTTTCAACTTTTCCATCCTTACTTAGAAGGTTCTACACAGCCCTGAATCCTACCCACGTATAATAATTAGGTATCCATCAGATTCATTCATTCAATTCACCAGTCATGCACCTGTCTCCATATCTCTATATTACCCTTCTTTCTAAAGCATCTCTCTTCCTTCTTCCATGATGTCCCTTCATCTCCTTGATCGTGAACTCTCAACAAGCTCTCTCAATGTCTTCAAATGTTTCCTCTAATCTCACTTTCCATCTAGTACCTCATAGATCATTTAAACAATAAAATAAGTAAATAATTTTCTAGAAGAAAAATCTTCATGACCAACATGGCACTTACAATAACAGAGCATCCCCAGAGCTTATTTGGATCCTTCTACCCCATTGGCTTTGTATGACACCCAATAATTACTTTAGAAAAGAAAATTCTCAAATTGTTGTTCATGGACATGTGGTCTATGAGCTCTATTCAGGTTGTCTATGGATACTCCCTTCTAAAGTATGTGCCTGGGCAGCTGCACATTGGACAATGAAGGGCTTCCCACCTAATTAGTGGAGAAAAAGAAAAAGAAAAAGAAAAAGAAAAAGAAAAAGAAAAAGAAAAAGAAAAAGAAAAAGAAAAAGTTGCAGCAGCCATGGCTACACTTACAGGGCCACTGGGACCTTTTGAGGAAACTATAGAGCCTTGGCAGGTATATACTGAGCATTTTGAACTTTTTGTTATTGCAAATGACATTAAGGAAGAGAAGAAGTTGCCAATATTTTTAAGTGTTGAAGGGGCTAAGACCTACTCTCTGCTATGCAGGTTGCTGCTCCCTGTTATGTCAGAGACTAAATCTAACAGTGACATTGTGGGAATCCTGGGGTCACATTATGCTCCAAAATCACTGGTGATTGCAGAAAGGTATAAGCTCTATAACAGAGAACAAAAAGAAAGTGAAACAATTGTACAATTTGTAGTAAATTTGAAAAAGCTTGCTGAGATGTTAAATGACACCATACATGACAGGTTAGTGTGTGGCCTACACAGTGAAGCTATATGGAGTCATCTGTTAACAGAAGCTCAACTCACCCTACAGAAGGCTATTGATATTGCGGTCTCCATGGAACTGGCCACATGGGAGGTGCAATACTTCAGTGCACTCCCTAGGTGCATAAAGTGTCCCAAGAAACTACCCACCAAACAGTGGGGAACCAGGAATGTTACCACTGTGGTAAGCCAGGTCACCGTGCATCACCGCTGTTGTAAGGACCTAGTGTGTTGACTGTGTGGGGAAAAAAGAACACATTGAGTGTGCCTACAAACAAAAATAAAGAAAGGCCTGTGATCTGTGAGACAAAAAGGAAAATCTGCATACTATCAAAGCAGACACCTGATGATCAAGGTGACACCATCTGAAGAAGTGCCCTGCTATGTTTTGTCTTTGAAAGGGGGCTCCCATGAATACTGGGTAACCCCACTGTGGGATGGCAAACGTGTACGCATGAAAGCGGATACCAGTGCAGCAGTATCATTGGTCTCAGACATGGGCTGTGTCTAGACTGCATCCCTTTTCCATAAAAGGGATGCAAATTAAACACATCACAATTGCAAATGAAGCAGTGATTTAAATCCCCCCTGCTTCATTTGCATAAAAATGGCTGCCGCTTTTTTCTGGGTCAGAGCTTTGCCGGAAAAAAGCACTAGTCTAGACGCGGATCTTTCAGAAAATAAAGCCTAAGGGATGCTCTTGCACAATGCCATTACACCTATTACTTTTCAGGAAGAACGGCATTGCGCAAGAGGGTTTTTCTTGCGCAAGAAAGGGCAGTGTAGATGCTCCTTCTTGCGCAAGAGCCTCTTCTGAAAAAAATGGTGGCTCATTAGGTATGCAAATGAGGCTCGGAAATATTCCACACTTAGCCTTATTTGCATATTGCTCGCGCAAGAAGCTGCTAGTGTAGACATAACCCACGTGTTTCCACTGATTTCTTCTTCAGCTGTGGAACTCCACATGATATAACAGGAATAAACTCTCTTCAGTTATACTTGTTTTGTTTACTCCAGCCTGTATAAAAATCTAAGCAATAGGCTTTTCAATCACTGAATAATTTCTTTATTTATGTGTAGTGTATTTAAAATAGTACATTTTTAAAATTTACTAAATCTGAGATTGTGAGCTGTTCAAAAAGAACAGGAAATTACTGTCTTGCAAAAGAGGAGACTAGTTCATTTGAAGGAAGCTTGCTAAAAGCATCATGAAACTCCAGTACTTCTAATTACAATGTAGTTCTATTAAAGCAGAAAACCAATAATGCTAAAAAACTGAAGCCATCTACACTTTGATTGCAAATGTGTTGATTCATTCTCTATGAAATCAAACAGTTTTCTCTTTCAATCATATTATCACTTAAAAGACCTTTTACTTCACTAGGGAAATGTGATTGAATGGATGCTAAGACCTAAATCAGATTTCTGCTCCTGAAAAGTACAATTTAAGTTAATAGTCCAGGCTCCAGAAGGGACAGACTGTGAAAGATACATTACTCAGTAAGTTGATTTGCTATTTTACAATTCTGTTGGTTCTAATGATAGCACAGACACTACCTTGCCTGAAACACTGCATTCAGTTTTTACTAGTGATGAGGGAACACATCTGAGTACATTTGTAAATTTATTAGAACTACCATGTACAGCTTCTGAAACGCATCCTAACGTCTGGGATAAATGAATCCTTTTTATATTTTTGAAAGGATCAAAGCTTTAGGATGGCACAATATAGACTAATCAACTCATTTGTAAACAATCCAGATTGTGTCCTGAGAGCCTAAAAAATGATTTTCCATGCTGAAGGAGGTCAACATGGAAATACGTCTAGACTACATCCCTTTTTCGGAAAAAGGATGTAAATTAGATGTATCGCAATTGCTTATGAAGCGGGGATTTAAACCTCCCGCACTTCATTAGCATAAAAATGGCTGCCGCTTTTTTTCAGCTCGGAGCTTTGCCGGAGAAAAGCGCCAGTCTAGACGCTGATCTTTTGGAAAATAAAGCCTTTTCCAAAAGATCCCTTATCACTCTTGAAATAAGGGATCTTTCAGAAAAGGCTTTATTTTCCAAAAGATCAGTGTCTAGACTGGCGCTTTTCTCCGGCAAAGCTCCGAGCCGAAAAAAAAGCAACAGCCATTTTTATGCTAATGAAGCATGGGAGATTTAAATCCCCGCTTCATTAGCAATTGTGATACGTCTAATTTACATCCCTTTTCCAAAAAAGGGATGTAGTCTAGACGTAGCCGATGGGTAAATGGAAATAAGATCTGAGCTGGTAGGAGGAGGCCACTAAGGGTAAGTCTATACTGCAGCTGGAAGTGTGCTTTGCCTCACAGGCAGACACGTGCTCTGTTTGACATACTGCTACAGCAGTGGTGACTCAGGCCAGTCAACCAGCCCCCTTCGGAAGATATTCAGGCAACTACTCTGGATTGCCACTAACTTGACTATTTTCATTGTGTTACTTGTTTATCTGCTCTTGGAAGTTCATTGCGAACTGTAATGCAGATATACTATAAAAAGTGAGACGGGCCTAGAGTAGGACTGGAATGACAGAAAATTGAGAAGAGAAAAACAAATAATCCCTGGGGGTGGGGAAGAGAATAGCCTAAATAGCTAGGCTAAATATAGGGTGGGTATAAAAGAATGGGCAGGGAGTAAAGGAGGCTTCTGTGGAACCCTGTGAAAGAAATTGTAGCTCCATGGTTGAAGTATTCTTATAGATGGCCAATATGAACCTACAACAGGGAAGTCTGGATTATCTCTGTGGCTCATCTGGTTCCTCTCCTGACTTTGCTCAACCCATTGTGTCTCTTTACTATCTGCCTCGTTTACTGCCAGACTGCACAGATATAGATGTCATGAGTGGAGAGTGCATGTTCCCTTTGGCCCTTAGAATCCAACTGCCCCCATCTGTTTAGCAGAATCATGTAGGTCCTGCTAGAAGGGGGATTCCCTAGCCACAGAAGTAGGGCTTGGATTCACTCCACAGAGAGAACCTGTGAGAAGACCAAAAATTAGCCCCTACTGAATGTGAAGAAACCTAAGAGCAAAGAGAGATCAAGAAGAATATCTGAAAGGCCAAGGAGTCTTTGGAGCTGATAGGCCGCATGGAGAGGGAAGAACTGCCCAATTAATGGTGCTTGGAGCTATTTAGTTTGACACTGATTTTCTGTCTCCACTAGAGCAACAAATATAAACAAAGAATTTGCATTTGGGGGCTATCCAAGTTCTAGTATGTGAAGTCCACAATTTTGTAAGATGAGATCCTGTCCTCATGCCTTGGTTTATCTGACGCAGATACATTGAAAAAGAAAAAAAATCTGGCAATATTTTATGCATTTCTATAATTAAATAGTCTTTGGACACAGCATACCCAACTAACAATGATGAGTCCTGTGATACCTTAGAGATAAACACATTAGAGACTAAAAATATTTATAGTATCATGAGCTTTCGTGGGTGAGACCCACTTCTTGGGGTGGAAATAAAAGAATCCAAGATATACAATACAGCAAAAGGAGTATCTGTAAATCATAGGCATCATGTTAATGAAACGAATTAAGTGGGCTGGATGTGTCCTATTCATAGCTTTTGATGTGAAAGTGTGGATGATAAAGGCAAGGGAAATTGGCTTTGTTCTACGTTAACCAGTTAATATCTTTATTCAAGCACAGGATAATAGCGTCAAATTTGTAGGTGAATTCTAGTTCTGCAGTCTCTCTCTGAAATTGGGTGGTGAAATTCCTTTCTAGAAGATTGGCTACTTTTAAATCCATGATTGAGTGACCAGGTAAGGTAAGTAGCGGTCTCCAAACTTTTATACCAAAGATCACTTTTTAAATATCAGGACAAGCCAGGATCTACCCCATCATTTTTCCAAGAATCCACACATTTATTAAGGTCCCACATTCTCCAAAAATTTTCTGCGGACTACCCATTGCTAATGGAAACTCACCATTCATTACATAATTATGCTCAAGCCTTTATGTTGCTGCAACTGGGGAGAGTGGTTTAATTTAAATGATTAAACAGATTAAGCATTTTAACTTTATCATGTTAGTTTATCAAAGTTAATTTTAAATGAAGTAAAACACAAAAGGTTTCAATGTTTTCTTTGTTTATGGCAGGTGTGGAGAACCTTTTTTGGGTTGAGGGCCATTGACCCACAGAAAAATCAGCTGGGGACCACACAAGTGAGAAACAAAGAAACTCCTCCCATAATCCCCAACCCTCACTGATGTGGCCCACAACTGACACACCTCACTCTCCTAGCATTGCAGCACCATGAGGTGAGGGAGATGGACAGGGAGGACTGAGGTTCAGGGCTTTCCATAGACCAGATTTACTCTTCTGGGGTTCCAGAGTTAGTGGATTTTGGACCCCCTTAGATGCTGCAGAAGCAACAAAAATGAGGGGTCAATGTGTAGGACAGGACTGACAGTGAATGGGATAGGGATGCAGGATCTAGGTGGGTTGCAGGATAGAGTAAGGAGGGCAGGGTCTGAGAGAGAGTTTGGTGGCAGGTGAGGGTGTGGAGTGGGGATATGAGAGGGAGTTTGGGAGGGGGTTGGGTGGAATAACGCAGAAAAGGTGAGAGGGTGGAAATGCAGCCAACTAGCTAGCTGGGGATGGAGTCAAAGAGGTGGTGAATAAAGGAAAGTGCAGCTTCTGCCAAGTAAAATTGTATCTCCCTTCACATCTTCCCTCTGCTCCAGCGTCACTCTCCTCAGTCCCATGATTCCTCCCCAGCCTGACCCTCTGCATCGCCCTATACCCCTCAGTGCAACCCCTGCTCCTCCCCTACTGCTCCCACATCCTCTTTCACCCCCTTTCTGCTCCACATCCCTGTGCCCCCAGCACTCTTACTGGCAGGACACCAGTGCTGGGATGTGCAGCCTGCAGGGAGCAGTGCTGGGGTGAGGAGAGGCAGGAGGGAGGAGCAGAGTCTCTTCCCTGCCCTGCCCAGCCCATGGCCTGCAGGCAGAAGCTCCGGGGCTATGGCTGGAGCAGGGAGAACCCGGGGCTGCCAAGGGCTGGTTGCAGCCTGGCCAGGCACAGCGGAGTGATGGAGAAGGGGCTCCTTGACTCTGCACACAGCCCACAGGGAACAGTGCAGCATAGCCCAGGCCCCAGGGTGCCACATGTGCCGACTGCCCAGCCCCGCTCCCTCCTGGAGCAGAAGGCAAGAGCCAGAAACATGCAACTCCCAGCCAGCAAGTTAACAAAGAGGGTTCAGCCACCCAGACAGCTCTTAGGGGTGCCACAATCGACCAGTAAATGGGTTGGTGACCACTGCCATTAACAGTGTTAACTGTTTTCTGATTTGTGTCCATTTTGCCAATTGTAGAAACTGTCCAATTTGGCCATACATACATAGCAGAGGGGTAGTGTTGGCACTTGATGGCATATATCACATTAGAGGATGTGCAAAAGGATGAGCCCCTGATGTTGTGGCTGATGTAGTTAAGTCTTGGGATAGTATCATTCATATAGATATTGCAGGGTTAGGGTCCTGGGTGAGTGTCTCTCAGGTGTGGTATGTGGCTGCAACAGCACTACTCACTGTTTTTAAAGTTACAGACTAACACAGCTACACCTTAGAGATTTAAATCAGTTAGTGTTTAAGGTGCCAGAGGACTCCTTTTCGTTTTTGCAGATACAGACAAACATGGCTACCCCTCTGAGACATATCCAACTGAGAAGTCCACCAATACCTGAGATAGAATATCACCAATAGATTAGATTATTTGCTCCTGATTTTCTAAACAGGCCACTAGAATCATGCACTTCGTTTTCAATTCAAATACATTGCTATGAAGCTGATTAAGGAATCAAAAAATAATGAAATGGCAAATTTCCTTAGCTAAACTCTGAATATCACCAAAGGCAAAAGTTAGAAAAAAATAATAATGGTCCCGAAAACATAGAAAGGTAAACCCAGTCATGACAAAAAATAAATAATCTTTCCTGGCACCAATAATTCCACTTCTGGGAGTTTACTTCAATTCCTTGCTAAAGCAGCTGCTTGATTTATAGTTAATCTGTCACAGCATTTGTGAACTTAAATCTTCTCCCTACTCTTGTTATATGTGTCATAGATACCCACACATGTATTTTGGCAGTTCATCATACTATTAAATAAATATTTTGTGATGTCTTTATCCCATTCATGTTTATCTGACTGAGCAGTAGAGCATGACAGGAAAAATTCACTTGTGACAATCACATGATTTGGGCACAGAAAACCTAAGGTCAAATATCTTCAAACAAGCAAGAAATTAATTTTTCACCAGTTAGTTTTATGATGTCATTAACTGATAATGACTCTTTACAAATCCAAAACAATGCTGAGTTCTTAAGTGTGAAACACAAAATTTATGTTAAATAGTATTTTTATACATCAGTTCAAACTACCCAATTAAACACATTTCAGATCATTTACTTTAGGAGTAAGAGAAGGTCTGATCAATAGTACTAGCTGTCTACATTTCCCTTGACATATTAAACCTTCCTAGTGATGCAGGTGGAACATTTTCCAGTCTGGCAAGATAGCTATAGCTCTAACGCAATAAAATAATTTCCCACGTGAATCAGTGGGTAAAAATATCTATTGAAAGGGACTTTTTTCAATTAGAGACCCCAAACCTAGTTCTCCTCATGCTTCCCCAAACATATCTATTTATGGATGTAAAACAAACACACAAAACCTAGCAAATAGAATCTCCTCATTTTCTGGGGATCCACATTATCTTACTAATGCAGTTTGGAAAATCTAATTCCATACACAATGGGTTTCTTTCCCTGGTGAGAGCATATAAAATAGTTTTACATATTGAGCAAAAAGGTAGGTAGTAAAAGACATCCTGGTTTCTTGTATAACCAAACGAGCAACTTATCTAATATCATCTATAGCAACATCACTTAATTCAATTTCTTTGCTTCCGTTAGTATTAAAAAAACAGGATGTGTAAGACAACATACTTGACATAAACTGCACAAGATGGAGCACTTACATTGATGCAAGACCTTCATTTATGCAAGAGTTTATATCTACCTTTCTTATAGAATTAGTACAGTATTACATGTATCCTATTGGAAGGAATATCTGTCATTTCGAAAAGATGCATTTGTGATTTATGTTTGAAATTATTAGAAGGAAAATGAATCATATGTTTTAGTTATAGGCTAAAGTAGAACTCTATGCATTAACATTATATGTACAAAAATATTACAATATGTTCACTCAGAAGTTAGCAAATACCTAAATTAAGGTTGCCCGTGTCATCTTAATCCATTTGATACAGTCTTTAATTATATAATTGCATAAGAACCTTTAGATAGACCTCCCATAGATCTCTACCACATTAGGATATGTCTTCACCACAAAGAAATACCCACAACCCCAAATCTGGGAGCCCAGATTAATTAATTCCGGCTCACAAGGTTAAGGCTGAAAGGCTAAAAATAGCAGTGTAGACATTTGGGAAATATCACATAATTGCTTTGACAGTTGACTAAATCTCCTACTCCTCATAATGCCGCTAGCCAATGCAATTAACCACCCCTACACCTTTAGTTATCTGTTCTGGAGCTGGGGACTCTGAAACCTGGCAAGATGAGAGGGTCTCAGAAACCACTAGATGAGAATGTCTGCATTGCTACTTTTAGCCTTACAGCCCAAGCTCAAGCTAAATTGACCTGGGCTCTTAGACTTGATGTCGTAACTTCTTTTTCAAAGTGTTTTTGCACTAGCCTCTGCTAACACAGCAACTGTTTGCAGTAGTCTGTTGTCATCCTCTATGTTTAAAGGTCTCAGAAGGGTATCCGTGTTAGTCTGTAACTTTAAAAACAATGAATAGTCTTGTGGCACCTTAAAGACTAACAAACCCCACTTTTTCAGATGATCTTGATCTGAAGAACTGGGTTTTGCCCATGAGAACTCATGATTATATATATATATATATATATATATATATATATATATATATATATATATATATATATTTATATGTACAGTCTTGAGAATGTCACAGTACTGCTTGTTGTCATTCTGTATGTTGGCCTCTGCTCCTCTGTCTTTTGACTCCTGTAATCCCTAAGATTCATCAGTTTCTTAGTTCTCTGCATTCCAAACAGATTGCCTCTGCTTTGTCAGTATCTGAATGCTAGCAAAGGGAACACTGAGAATACTCTCTCCCTTCTCTTAATTCTTGTACTGGGTGCCACAACCATGCCTGGATCATGCAAGATGCAATTCAAAGGAAATTCCTGCTTTTCCCCTACAGTCTTGGGATGGAGCTGTCTTGGGATGGAGCCTTCTCAGAAGATGGTATCTGCAGTGAATTTAGCTGACAAAAATCTAAATTTCTACTGACTGTGTGAAATCATCGTAACTGGGTCAAATATGTCAGGAGATTTTTACATGGGGCAATTAAAGACACTTTCCTGACCCCATGATGAGGCCATCCCCAGCCTAAGATTTTGAAGTGTTCCAGTTTCTCAATTCAATAACGAACACTATTTCTATATGTGCAAAATAATATATTTTCCCTAAGCTTTTGATTAAAAAAAAGGATGAACTCTTTTCGATGAAGAAAATTCAGTCTATGACAAAGACCCTGGTTAGATAATTTCAAAAAAAAGAAAAAGAAAAAAAGATTTGGCAAAATTGTTAGGAACATTTTTACGGAGAGTGTCAGACAAGCAGGCAATGCTTCCTATAAAAGTTTATAAATGATAATATGAAGTTTGCAGAAGACAAATACATATTTTGCATGGGGAACTATTGAATGTTAATAAATAATTTATAATGAAAAGTGTTCCTTATTTCGTCTTCTATCACCCACTAAATAACTAAATGAATATCAATGTAACCAATAAAAAGGAAAATATCCGTGTTTCAGTCACATAATTGCTTTGACAGTCAACAAAATCTCCTACTCCTCATGATGTTACTAGCCAGTTGCAAGTAACTATCCTCACCTTTATTAATCTGTTCTTTTATGCACTCCAATACCATTTTATAACAGGAATAATAGCATTTCTTTTTCTCACAGAGGTATTATGATGCTTAGATCATTAACAGTTGCAAAGTGCTTTGAAATCATCTGACGGATGGAGAAATAAAAGTACAAAGTGTTATTATTTGAAAAGCATTACAGGCTGCATGCTAAGTGTCCATTTGCATGTAAACTTTAAGTACCCAGTTTTGAAAATTGGCCCATCGGTGCTACTAGTAAACAATGCACTACAATTATGATTCAGCAGTATTAGCAGGGGGGCCACACTAACCTAAATTTAATATGCTATTAAATACAGTCCTGAAACTGTACTAAAACATTTGATAGTTTCTTCAATCCTGTAAATATTATAGTCATATTCTCAGCAATCTCCCAGTCCCACTTCATATTATTAATCTCATTTCATGCAAAATTCCTGTTGCAATGACACTGCAATGTTTGCTATGCATTCCTGTGGGTCAAGAACAATTTCACTGTGTAATACTCAAACTCCAGGGAAGAAGTGGGTCAAATTCAGATGTGTTTCTAAGTTGCGGTATATTCAACCTTCAACTTGAGTGTGTAAGTTACACTAATTTAGGCTCAAAATAGGTTATTCACTTTAATTCAGACCCACTTACTGATGTGAGTCTCAGGGTTGTCCCCTCCAATGTACAAAAAAAGGTGGGGGGAACATATGGGATAACCCCCAGCCTATAAAACTGGACAGCTGGCAGGCAGTGTCTTCTGAGATTTTCCATAACAGCTATCTCAAAAAATAAATGATTGCAGAAAAATTTTGACTGGGCAACCCTATTTACACCCCTTTCAACATCAGATAGAATTTATTACAGTGAGCATAAGAATTTAAACTGGTGCAGCTGGAATGCAAAGGGTCATGACAGAAATGCAGTAGGAAAAACCATTTAACAGGAAGGTGTATTTTAAAATAGGTCGTTCCCTATGTTTTCATGTACACTAGGAAAATAAGCATATATTTTTCAGTAATGGTGTAACTATACTGAAAATACTAATGTTGCAAAGGCCAGTGTAGATAAAGTTTGGGGCTTTTACACTGGATCATAAAATGTTGCTCTCAGAGGTCAATGGGAGATAGCAGTAAAAAACCACGATAGCCTTTTCCCCAGTTGCAACTGTATCACTGGCAGAAATGGTGTAGCTGCACTGCTTTTACTTCCAATGGAGTTTGTAACCAGGTAATGAGAAAGTTGATTAGAAATATGATTTTCTTAGTGTACATAGAACAGCCAGGGATGGGTCACTAGGGTCAATAAATTAATCGGTAGCAGGTTTAAAACCAACAAAAGGAAGTTTTTCCTTCACACAGGACACTGTCAACATGTGGAACTCCTTGCCAGAGGATGTTGTAAAGACCAGGACTTTCACAGGCTTCAAAAGAGATCTAGATAAATTTATGGAAGTTAGGTCCATCAGTGGCTATTAGTCAGGATAGGATGGAAATGGCTAACAGGAGAGCGATCAGTTGATGATTATCTGTTCTGTTCACTCCCTCTGAGGCACCTGGCATTGGCCACTGTAGGAAGACAGTATCGTGGACTAGATGGACATTTGGGCTGACCCATTATGGCCATTCTTATGCTCTTCTTATGTTCTATTTTAAAATGCACCTCTTGAGTATCTTCTTTCATATACAAGTTAATAACTACACAGCCAACCCTATATATGCTCTGGACATTTGATACACTCCTGAGGCAAGCTAAGATAACAGCACAGATCTTACCACAATGCCCCAAAGCAAACTTGGTTAGGCAGCAGATGCAGATGAACAAACACCACTGATTACTTGTTTATATTGTAAATTAGCTGCTGTGTGGACACACATCCATTTATTACTATTATTATGTAGATGAGGAGGCAGCCTTCAAATCATCTAGTTATTTTATATAAAACAGTATTTACATCATAGATGTGGCTTTAGAGACCTAGTTAGTGTAGAAGACAGAGAGATGGAACTCTTGAGTAGGGCTGTCTGGAAAAAAAATCTTTTTTTTTTTTTGAGAAAAATTAAAATATCAACGTAATGATTGTTTATGGAAATTATGTTTTCCTCAAAAATTTGGATTTGCCATTAGAAAACCTGAAACACAAACGCTGAATATTAATTGTTATTTAATGGTTATTTAGTTTCTTTTAGTTTTCTGTAGTTTTCAGCCTAAAATTAGCAGCTGAAACAGAAAACAGGACTGCGTAGCACTTTAAAGACTAACAAGATGGTTTAATAGGTGATGAGCTTTCGTGGGCAAAACCGGTTTTCTGTTTCTTTGCCTTTTTTTAAAATTATTATTATAAGTCCAAGTTTTCAGCACACAAAAGAAAAATGAAAGACCGACTCCCCACACAATTTTCTGACCCCCTTTACTCTTGCATTTTATTCCCAGGATATGTGTGTGCTACAGTGATTATAGCAGCATAATGAAGGCTGTTATGTAATAAACTGTTGACATGTAGTGTAGCTGCTTCCCTCTATCAACAGAATGGGGTTTTTCTGTCTAATCCACATTTCTATGAAGTGGTAGTTAGGTTGCGAGGCCTATTGAAGCTTTGTAAGACTCCGATAAATGTATATGTACAGAGAGAAACTCAACCTGCTCTATAATCTCCATAAACATCTGCAAATCTATGCTGCTGTTTCACGGTGTTTACTAATAGTAAAATTAGCTACACTACACATTCTGAAATTGCCAAGTCTTTGGTATCTCTTAAATATATCATTTTTCCTGTTTCACAAGAGCCTTTTTCAGAATATTGCCTCTGTCACTGGCTAGAACAAGGATTATACACTGTATTTGAAATCTTCCTGTGTTTTTGCATGGTACACAAAACATCTTGGTAAATCACACACTTACATTTTCACCATAATATCAAAGGAAGAAAGAAAATAATTTCAGTACAGAAGTTGTTTAAAATTCTAGTTCAATTATAAATAACAGTTATTGCTTACATTTACATCACGTTATGGTGAGAGAGCATATGCATAGGCCTCTTCTTAATATTGATAAATAGGTCTCCCTCACATCTGCTGAAGTCAGCAGCACCTATTGCTGGAAAAAACTGCTGACTCTGTGCACTCTGTAAACCTTGTCTTGTAAACATGCTTTATCTTGCTAATTTATTAATCAGTTCTCCCTATCTTTTTTCAAAAACCTCTGCTAAGTAACGAAGCACCAAAAGACCATCTTTACTAAATACTAGTAAGTGAAAATGTAGATATTTCCATGCTCAGCCACAAGTAAGTTGTGATAAGTACAGTACAGCTGTGAAACAAAATGTTAACCCTTTTACTCAGGTTGGTCAATCCCAAACAGGTGCCAGGTGGAATTTCCTATACTACATAGGGCTCAGTGAGCTAGAAATCTGGGCAGTGGGCAAAATGAGACGGAGTTTAATGCCACAGTTCATTTCCAAATAACTGTGGAGACTCCTGTGGGCATTAGGGCCTGATGTCATACTGGTAGGGGGTGCTGACAAAGCAGGACTCCCAAATGTGAGGTTTTGTGGTCGACACTTCTCTTCTAACTAAGGATTTTCTGACACTAGCATATTAGGACTTAATATGGTGATTAAAATGCACTTTATGGAGTCCTTTGCATCTGGCCAAAGTTAATGCACAGTGGGTGTTAAGAACTATAATTATAGTTTGCTAGCATAGTGTGCCTCCTTTTCATTAGTGGTCTTAGACAGAAAGAAAAGAGAAGAAACATTATAACGTAAGTGGACTTAGACAAAAAACAAAGTTGAGCCTGTTTCAATGCAACGGGAAGATATAAACCCATTTATATAAACCATGAATATAGGATAATTTCAGGACTGCACAACTCAGAAAGCAGCGAGGGCCATATTACTCCAAAGAAAACAGCTGCGGGCCGCAAGTAGGGTTGCCAGATGCTCTCCCCAAAAATACTGAACACGCAGGCTAAAAAAAACCCACGCGTGTCGGGCATGCAAAAAAACCCCTGCACTGCCTGGATTCAGCATGCAACCACAGGAGGCGTCACCAGGCTTCCATCCAGTGCCCAGCCGGGCAGAGAGCACAAATACCAGACTGTCCAGTAGAAAACCAGACACCTGGCAACCCTAGCTGCAATGGTAGGTTTTGTTTTGCTTTTTTTTTTTGGGGGGGGGGGGGGGGGAAGAGATGGAATGATATTTTATTAAGAATTTTTCAATTAAATCAGGCCTGCACAACATACGGCTTCCAATGCCTTACCCTCTCCTCTCCCAGCATCACCCTGTCCCCCCTCCCACTGACACCTCCCCTCCTGCCCTTTTCCTCATTGTCTCCACTTGGCCCCCTGGCATTTGTCTCTCCTGCATGCTGTCCCTTGGTGCCTTCCCCTTTCTCCTGACCTACCCCACTCCCCTCAGCATAAGCCTCTTCCCCTCCCATACCTGGCTTCTGCCTTCCAGTTTGCAGGGCTTCTAGAGCCTTTTTAAATCTGGCGGTCACCGGCCCTGACATCACGATGCTACGTCACGCTAGCATCCTGGCGTCTGCTGGCGTCCCGCCCTCTGGCTCACACCCTGCCTCCTCGCGCCGGAGCTACGTGCAGGCAGCCCAACGGTGAGAATCACCACACTTCCCCCTCCCCAGCGGATCAGATGGGGCCACGCTGCCCATAATTGTCACAGGCTGCAAAGTGAGCCCCTGCAGGCCACAAGCAGCCCATGGTCCGTATGTTGTACAGGCCTGCATAATTTGAAAAGAATCGGGAAAATCTGAAAAAAATGTAGAAACCATTTTTTAAAAGTGTGGAAAGAGAAGATGAATACAATTAAATAGAAGCATATGGTAACAAGGACAACAAATATCAAATTTCTTTTTGACATTATGGAAATATAATTTGTTCTATTCCTAGTATGCGAAGCTAGGAATGAATAAAACATAGTATTTTGTCATAGCCTCTTTACTTTTAGAACTTCGCTGCAACCAGGATCAGTCAATTCAAACATAACCACATGCACTTTTCTCAGATCACGGCACAGTCATAGTAATGATGTGATTCTACTAACAGAAATAAAACTTCCTTTTCAAGTGAACTTGTACAAGCTTGTCTATTGCTTTTCCAAGAGAATTTCTTGTATGCTACCACTTTATCACCTACTATTACACATTTATCAAATGCTGGTGTGTTAGGTCAATGCTTTTAATGCTTTATACAGTTTTCACAGGAAAAAAATTGAGTCATCTTCTTAAGAAAGTACTGTGGGAAAGTAATAATACTTAGGGTCTATTTTTAGAGTTTTAAAATGTTTCAAGTTTTTAGGCCCAAAGACTGGCAATAAAGGGTTTTTAACTCCCTGGTTTGTTGTTGCAAAGATAGATGCCCACAGAATGTGAAACTGTTTAAAAAAAAAGTGTCACATACCCAACTCTATGAAATACAGGTTGAATCTCTCTAGTCAGGCATCCTTGGTACCTGATTGGTACTGAACCAGAGAATTTGCCACACCACAAGAGATGAATATTGCCTAGCAGCATCGACAACAAACACTGCTTACTGGGCTCTTAGAAGACATTTGGGGTAAATCAGAGCTAACTAACAGCACAGAACATAGATAGCCAGACTGGTGGCTGTAAACAAACTTTATGGAACTATGGGAAACTTGGCCACACCCATGATAAGTGTTCATTTGGCAAACTAAAATCATACTGGACCATGGATTTTGCCAGATCAGAATGATGGACTAGAAAGGTTCAACCTGTCTATTGTGTAATGATTGAGATGGATACAAAGCTTAGATTTAATAAAAGAGGCTATGCAAAGTGAAAAGAAAAGCTGGTTTAAATCATTATCAATGAATATATTACTTATATTGCTTATCTTTTGAGGAAGCGTCCATCTGAAATAAAAATAGAACAGATGCTATTAAGTGCACCCTCATTTTGATTTCAGTTACCCAGTAGGAAAATGACCCATCTCCATGATTCCCCAAAGACATTTTGACAAAGCATAGATAAGCATAAGAACAAAACAAATCCATTAGAACTGGACATGGGGTAAAAACAAAGCCTTTGCAATTGAAATTGGCAGAGAGGAAAAGCACCTTCAGAAGACAAAGAGCTTGTCCTGAAACCACAAAGGAGATAAAATTTGATGCAATTTTTCTGTGACTAAAGGTTGCTATATAGAAATGATCTTGCTATTCATATTCATTTCTGTTCAAAGCTATACTAGAAAGAATTGTATACTGTGTATAGAAGTAGATTAGGCTGTTATTAATCCATTGTATGCTATCCAATAATTTTCTTTCCTGAAAGAAATATCCCACTTCTCAAGTCTAATACTCTGATGATCACCACACACATACATAACAGTATCAAATGTGGGTGGTTCTTGATAGATGCCTGTGCATTTATGGGTTGTCTCAAAATTCACAGAGTCTGGGCTATGAGTCTGCCATATAACAACTAGCAGTGAATCCTCATTGACTTCTAAAGCACTGTAGTTCTAAGGTTTGTACATGAATGGCAACCTGTCTAATTGCTGGCCACACTGACTAACATGATTTCACATCATAATTGGACAATGTCTATTCCATTACTGGCCGGCCTGGTTTCAATTAAATTCTGCTTGTGGCTACTTTTGAAATAAAATAGATTAATTCCTACAAATCACATCCAATTCTGAGACTCACTAGCCTTTTTCAGTAGCTTGTGCTGTAAGAAAAGGGCAAGCATGTTTATTCGTGCTGTCAGAAGTTGAATAGAATTTGCATGATTGGGCATCATGTCATGGTAATTGATTTAACACTCTATTATTGTAGGGTTAGTTGGATTTTCTTCCACTTAGTATCTTTAGGCTGTGCTAAGGAAATTGAGCTGTGTTCCTTTCTGACACTACGTATCCTCAGAGATTAGATTGGCACCTCTCAAAATAATTAAATGCCCACAAGCTTTGTTAATACAAAGTTTAAGGTTGCCCCTCAGTTATTTTTGCCCTTCTAGAAAATTAATTTCCATTACAGTCAAACCTCTGAAAACTAGAAGAAGAAGAGTTAAGGTACATACCACCTCTGCAACATAATCTTAACTCTGCCCTCTGGAATTGGGAATAGCCACCGGGGGCAGATTCAGTAAGGATGGTACCATATAAGGCAGATATGAATAATCACTATGAGAATGTGCCATTGTTTGTGTTGTACAATAGTCTACAGATTTGAATTCCAGCAATTCTCTGCATGCACTCCAGCTGCATTCACCCTGTTAGGTATACCGGTACTCAGTTGTGGAGGGATTAGTTGGAACAGGTTGGAGAAGTCGTCTCTGTGATATCAGGAGAGATGCCGGTGTACTTTGAAGGATCAAACCTGCCTTCTTTCCACACAGAGTTCTGTAGATTGTTTCATTTGGAGTGCAAAGAAATTTCAGTGGAATAGTAACATCCAGTATCAGTCTCTGAGGCTTAGTGAGAGTAAGTGACAGCACGAAAGGAGAAGATGAAAGGGTGATATATATTTAGCAAGCCTCAGACTGATTGTGTGGAATGGCCTCAGTGTTTAAGGGAACATAACTTCTGTTCTTTCTCCCCAACCCAAAAATGAGTTTTGCCTGAGCAAAGACAAGATGGAAGATTTTGACCCATCATGTTCATTTACTCTATTCCCAGGGTATTCTGTAGCAACTATGAGGGGAAAGTGCATGTATGTCTGTTAGTGGTGTGCTAGGCATTACTCACAGCAAGCAGAGTTAAAGGTTTGCAAAAGGACAAAACTCAGCCTGCACTGCTACATTATGGGGTCTGAGGAGAGAGAGAGGAATCTAGCAAGGCGATTAGCACACTCCTCTCTAGACTAACAGTTATGGGGAAGGTGTTCCTCCCCATCCTCCTACCTCAACTGTTTTGCATGCAGGCTAAATCCCATGTAGAAACTGTGACTATGCTTATATATTTGAGCTCTTGTAAGACAGTTAGATAGAGGTGCATTGCTCTCGGGTTTGTAAATATGGACACTTGGAATGTGTGAAGAGGCAGAAATATAGGTGCTAAACTAAATTTTACAGCAAAAGTGTAGCTGCACAGAGTGTTTAGGCCTATCCAGAATTGGGCAGCAGCTGAGCATGAGTTTTGGGAATCCCTTGCTGGTCTGATTCTGGGATTTAGTTACTTAGAGTGAGGTACCTACGTTCTTTTATCAATCTAGCCCTAAATGACTCTTACCCTTAACTATTCCATCTTATTCCGATATTACACAATTCTAATTTGGAAGCATTATCAGTGTATCTAAATATAAGTTTTAGTCAATCCAGATGAAATCAAGCGACAGATATGGTGACAGACACAGATTTCATATTCTAGGAAGAAATTTGGAAGCTTTTTCCTCGGGTGTGTCATTTTAGAGTTGGTTTAGTCTAAAAGCAGATTTGTTCTGTATAGATGGGACTGAATCCTGAGGGCTTGAGAAGTCAGCTTATTGCTTCTAATCAACTCTACTTTGGAGATCCAGGTCTTCACCTCATTAATAACAGGAGCAAACAAATGAGCATGAGTGTCAAACAGGGAAAACTTTAAATGAAGTCAAAACATCCAGAAAATTCTTGGACCAAGAAGTTGTTAGGCTACGTCTAAATTACAGGCTTTTGTCGACAGAAGCTTTGTCGACAGATACTGTCGACAAAGCTTCTGTCGACAAAGAGTGTCTAGACTACATCCAGTTCTGTCGACAAAGCAAGCTGCTTTATCGACATGACAGTGTAGATGCAAAGAACAGTGTAGATGCAATAATGCCTTCTGTGGACAGAACTCTGTCGACAAAAGGCGTTCTTCCTCATAGAATAAGGTTTACAGCCGTCGACAAAACTGCTGAGTTCTGCCGACCTTATGTCGACAGAACTCAGCAGCAGTGTAGATGCAGGTATAGTTTTATCAACAAAAATTCTCTTTTTCAACAAAACCTGTAGTCTAGACACACCCTTAGAGTCCAACAACTATAAAATGTATTTGGAAAGCTACACAAATAGTATCTGTTCTCTCCTTCAAAATCCATATTTATAATCGTCATAAGCCTGTTATATTTTTGTTTCATGTTTTTTGTTTCATGATTTTTGTAAGAGCTTCTTTTTTCCCCTTCTGGGCTACACTGAAGTTCAAACATTAATGTTACAAGCTTTGTATGAAGCTATATATATATATATATATATATATATATATATATATATATATATATATGTCATCCATTGTATTGTATAGGTGAACTGTCTCTCCTTCCTATTCAGCATATTTTATGGTACCATTTGAAGGAATATTTATTAGTTACCCAAGTCACTGGCCAATTATAAGCCAACTCTTCACTGGAGAGGTGTATAAAAATACATGGGGCAGAAGGCAACATCTCTTTTCCAAACAGAATATTTTTATAAAAAGTCAGTTCTTCCAGACATCTTGGAATATCTCCTTCTCTACCCTGCCCTGTGTACAGTCACTCAACAACAATTAACAACATCATTTTTTATTTACAAGATTACATCACTTCAGTAACAATAATTACCACAACCCCCCCCCCCAAAGTAGAAGTGCCCAGTTGACCAGCCATTCTACATGGTAGTTCAGTTAGATGAGTTGCCATCAATATAAGTTAATTGCCTAAGATTCCCCCTTTCCCTGAATCTATTAGCTCCCTGGTATCAATATATTTTAGTTACTATAATCTTCTTTTGATGACTTTGTTTATATTGTTATCCATGCTTTCAGGAAGAACTTAAAAGTACTCTTCTAGATCAGTGGGGCTATTCCACTTCCACCTGCCAAACCTTTTCTCTGGTGCTTCTATAAAGACATGGTGTTCATTCCCTGGAATGAGTTGCAATAATCCACCCTGAAAATAATGAAAATGTGAATCTGTGGGTCATCTCAGCCGCAAGTCAAATACAGTAGTATGTAGTCACCCAGTTAGCCACAGCTGAAAGAAGAGAGAGTTAATAGTTGCAGATTAAGGATTATGCAGTAGTGAAGACAGAGAAGGTCATAGAGGTTGACAACAAGGTCTACGATTGTTGGAGGAGTCTCACCTCATGACCAGAATACAAGATGTGATGGTAAGTATTAAAACTTATTTCTAGATCCTCAACATGCTTTCTCTTTCACACAAACACTACTACCAGGCTTAAGTGTCAGACAGATGCCTTTCATTCCTATGCTGATATCAGTTAAGTACTAAGAAGATACTAGAGACATTGTAATATTAATGTTGGGCATCAAAATGAAATTTAGAGCTGGTGTCATTCACATAATGTTTATAAAAATGAATATTTCCAACTTACCATTCTGATCACATACAAGATATGTATTGTAAAATTATTGTTCAATGTAAGGGGTGAGGGTTTTTTTTGCTTCTTTTATTATGGGCACAGAACAAATGGTCCAGGTACATCACTCTTAATTTTTACATTCTTAATTCTCTGGGGGAAAAAAGAGGTTTTTGTTTAAGCTCAGAACCATCAATCATTTTAAGTCAACTAGTTAAAAAGTTTTTTTTTTTTTGGCTTTTCTATGTTTTGAAGACACTAATGCTCACAAACAAGTGAAAATGTAATTGAATAAAGAAAGGACTTAAAATAGGATAATCATTGGTTTGGGTTTTTTTTTAAACATTCTGTAAGGTTTTGGAATCCACAATAACTATTACCAAGACAATTTACAGATGAATATCAGTTTTTGAAAAAGAAAAACAAACTGAAAAATGACAAAAAAATGACGTCAGCCTGAATGTTGATGCCTTCCCAAATTTCTTATTAATCTTTATTAATCTCCATTTTATAAACTATTAATCTTATTTCCAATTTTTTTTATTTGCAGTGCACGAGAGTGATGTTGCTGCAAGAGTCACAGCAAAGACGACAAAATCCACATAATAGCTGCATGTTCTGTAATTTTTTTCCTGGCAGCTATTGTTCTATTTCCTGCTGACACTGTATTTTAAACAGTGCTTTAATGATACAATTGGTCTTGAAAACTGCACAGAAATAGACACAACACACACTTAATTGGTGTCTCTAATGAAGCTAGAGACTTCTCTTGAACTTCATTTTTTTTGGTCGCAGGGTAGAATTTATTTCTATTAGACAACAGCCAATGCTTGGTAGCTGGCAACATTTCATTCCTGCCTACTTAATTGTCTCTAATATACTTGACACCTTCCTACTATCCACTGTAGTCTTTGCACAGTAGTTACTATCGTGTATATCATCCAATTCTGCTTGCCCTGAGGGCAATGGCAGTTCTGTCATTATAGGATTCTACACAATTTTCTGTAGAGTTTACTCTCAGGTTCATTGCCATTCAAATTGAATCACAAACAAAATACAACTCTTATCAAAGTCTTTTCCTCCCTCTGCCAATTTTGTGCTTTTCTGACTATTCGGTGCCTAATGAAAATGGTTATATAATCACCTTCTGCAGCTGTGCACTCTGATACTTGCCACCTTTCTAGGGTTTCTTTAATAAATTTAATTTAAAAAATTGCATTTGCATTACCAGTGTGCTACTATCTTTCCAGTCATCTAAAATACATTATAGATTTATACATAATTATAGAACTAAACCAGGGTGGCCAACCCGTGGCTCTCGAGCCACATATGGCTCTTTGCTCATATGCAGCTCTTATGAGTTAGTGTTACCATACGTCTGGTTTTTCCCGGACATGTCCTCATTTCCCTTGTTATATTACCATCCAGCTGTTTTTTTTTTAAACATGAAAAATGTCCAGGATTCGGGGAGGGGGCAGTGGCACGAGCCTTCAAGGGAGTGTTCAACAGTCTTTTGGAGCCATGTGCTTGGACAGTTCATGGTCGCTCTGGACACGCGCCCCAGCGCCTGGAGGGAAAAGTGTGTAGCAGCAACGGCAGCTCCAGTGAGACCCAGGGTGTTAATAAAAATAAAAATTTGGGGCTGCCTGGCTCTGGGGGAGGGTCATGGAGTTGGAGCAGGAGGTCTGGGGGTGCCTTAGTGTTTTATATATATAAAAATTCATGGCTCTTTGCACTACTACTCTCAGCTATTTTGGCTCTTAGTCTCTAAATGGTTGGCTACCTCTGAAGTAAACTGTCTCATTGTTCCTCAACTTACAAGCTTTACTAAAATAACTGGATGTGGTTTCTTAATATTATAACTCTTATCTCTACTCAATATTTATAGAATAAAAATATTTCCATATCTATGTCTCATTATTTTTCCCAAGTTCTCATCTACCACATTTACCATCATTTTAATTATTGCTAAGTGCCAACAGAGTGCTCAGTACCATAATTTTACCAGCCACATTACTGTCACCACTATATATTACCATTTATTTTAAACTAATGTAAGGCCCTGATCCTGCAATGGTATCTATTAGCATAGATCAAATGATTTCTCAGAGGCCAAGACATTGGACTGCCCCAATGGACTGAAAGCCTTAATATCAGGGAACTAAGAGGGTGTAAAATCTGTGTAAATATTATTTTTATTCTGATATAGGACTTGATCTGGTGAATTTCTTTTGCAAATGTGCAATTTTAAGCACATAGATATTCCTAATGAATTCTGAGCCTTTGCAAAATTATTTTTTTCTGACAAAATTTATCCTAACTTTTTTTTTTGTTTTCTGACTCAAACATAACACTATATTAACTTAAAACACCAAATCTGGAATGAAAAAGCAAGTTTTTAATTCTAAAAATGTTTGTGTAGGTAAACTTAAATACATACACACTTAGTAAAGTAGAACAACTATTTTACTGTGAAATATTGCTTGGTTTTAAAATCAATATATCAAATTAAGAAATCTGTTTAATTAAAAAAAATACCTTTATACGAAGAGTGTTCTTTATAACTTTATCACTTGCCATATGTTTAATGAACAGCCCAGTTTTATAGTCTTTAAATTTTATCATATGCGGCAAGATTTCTTTCTGCCCAAATATCATAGCTTTGGTAAAATGAACAGGAATGCTCCCTGGGGAAGAAATGTTAGAGACAATGTATGCTTTTTTGATGGCAGCCATGACCTAGCAAGAAGATTACTCTTCCAAGTCTTTATTTTATTACTCCTTTTATGAACTTAATAAAGAACAAAGTATTCTGTCCTGGGGAGCTCTTTAGTGGCTTATCTGACTTCAAGAAATGTACCCGACACCTTCTTGGAATGAGCAAGATTCAGCTATAAGAAAAGAATAAAAGGATAGCCTAAAATGGAACCAGGAATCATTCTCAGGAGTAATGCAGAAGATTTCAAGATAACTTTCTTGAATATAAATAATGACTGTATTGTACAACTGAACAAGCACCCAGTTCCCTGACCATTCTTTTGAAGTATGGGAATAGATATAGTTAGGGGGGCTTTATGTTGAGGGTGTGGAGGCGGGAAACTGAAGTGACATTCCAATGCACAGAAAAGCCTAAAAGGTCCATGTGAATATTTCATTCTTCAGGAAATATTTCTTTTACATGTTTCCTAAAAAATTATATTTTCACTGTATTTCAGAATCTACCTGGGGGTTTCCCCAACATGCATACGAAAAGGAACCACTAGAGCTGCATTGAGTCTCATATTGTGATACTATAATAAGCTTCCTTTTCTCTGGAAGCTTTGTCTTTATGAAAATCCTGCATTTTTAGCATTAGCCTGTTCTAAGGAAATGATGGCTTTTAGAAAAGTACTTTATCGCTTAAGAGAGGCATTCTGTGAACTTCAGTGAAACAATATAAACTTGTACTGGCAATGTAAAGGAGCTTTTCCCTCTAGTACTCTTGATCCACATCTGATCAGCAGCCCAGTCCCCCCAAAATATGAGGGGAAAAAATGATTCCCCATCATGCATACCAAAAGGAATCACTAGAGCTGCACTGAGTCTCATATTGTGGCATTATAATCTTTCCAGGGACTTCAATGGGTTTTGAATGGGTCACCGCATGACTCAGAGGACTTCAATTGAATAAAAGGTAAGAGTTCAGAATGGTAGCACAGTAATTATTGTTATTAATGATAATGAAAAAATTCTCATTTCCAACAATGTCGTCTCACTAGATCACAGGAAAAGCCTCACGGAAACACCAGCATCCACAGGTGAAGAGCTGTTCCATGTGAAGCACCTGAATGCGAGGAAGGAACCCATGCTAGCTCAGGAACATCTTGAATTGTTTGATAGGCTAAACCTTCCTACAAACTCAATAATTAGGAAGTATCACCAAATGTAGGATGCTGATATGAAAGTTTGACAAACCTCACTTCAAAATATTTACCAAGATTGCTTCATCACTCACTGAGCATTGTCTCTTTTTTTTGTCTTCCATGATTGCCTGACTGGATATTACAGTATATTACTTCTGCCACTGATTTTCTTCTGTACTATATCATCACACAATGCACTAATCCAATACACTACTGGAGCACAGAGACATACATGTAAGGTTTTTTTCTCCTATTTTACACATTGCCATACATTGTAGTGTATAGGATTGCCCTGTTTTTCTATCACCACCTATATTTTTGACTAACACTGAATTAACATAAAACATTGTACCAACGGGTGAAATTCTATATCACCTTGTATAGACAAGGATGTTGAATCTGTGCATTTAAGAGAGACAGTTGTCTTGCTTTTAAGACTACAATAATGAAATATGCATTACAAGTTGCAGCATCTATCATACTGAAAAGACTCAGGTATTTGACTTTTTCATTGCAAGAGACATTTAACTATGGAATATCAGATATATATTATTGACTGCAGCATATTGAAAACCACTTCTTCAAAATACTACAACAAGAGGTTCATAACTAAATATTTATAATAAGGAAATTGTTGAGAAAATAAATTCTGCTAGATTTACCTATCTAGTCACTACTCCATCAGTATTCAATGTATTGTTTTCCAAGTAATTTAGGATACCTTGATCCTAAAAACACTATAACACCAGAGTCAATGCTATTTAGGGAAATAACTAAAGATAACATATTACACTATAGCAGTGACTGCCTGAGTAAGTGTTTCATTTTCATTTTGCTACGTTGGTCAGCTTCTCTTCTGCAAATTTCTCAACAAAAATATATAAGACATGAGGATCTGGTGTCAGTTCCTTTTCTGAGGAAAGCATGATACTAACAGAGCCAATATTTGGGGCAGAAATTGCTTTCAAGCACTTGCACCTATAAAAAAAATACTTACAGATGATTGGGGGGAAAGGAATTTCAACGTATAACAAAATTGTGATATTTTATTGGCCACAGTGCATCATGGGAAATGCAGTGACTCATGGGGAAAAGTGGATGAATGAGGTATATGAACTGCAGCTCCTATGAGACCCAGTGGCAGGTCATGTGGAAACAGTTCTTAAAGTGAAACTGTACTTAAAAGTTCAATTTCAATTTGCCCTGCTATAAAATTAAAAAATGGCAATACACACGTGTCATTTTTGCAAAAATCATAGTTCTCAATCAGCTGTCTGAATAACACTGCAGTCTGGAACACTCCAGTGCAAATCTGATGGTGATATAAGAGTCTTAGTTTTCAAATGCTCTTATGTTTAACTGCTGGTACAAAGAAAAACATTTTAAACACTCCTCTGCCATCATGCCTACAAAAATATCTCCATGATGGTTTAGGCAGCTGGTGCACCATTACCACTGTTCATTCCCATATGCTTTTCCTGACCATTTGTGGTGTCCATCTGTTGTCTCTCATCTTTATACTTAACTGTCAGTTCTTGAGGGAAGAGACTAACTATCGGTTATGTGTTTATCTGACTGTTACAGTTCTGTCTGTGAAAAAGAGCTGTTTTTTCCATGGAGAAACATAGGGGATATTGGTCAACACAAGAGTATTTTAATAGACACTTAATAAATATAATTTAACAGAGGCTGGATAAAAGACTAATATGATTCAATGTCCACTTTAATTACATCAGATAAGGCAAACAATCAAATCACTGACTAAAGAAATGGTAAAGGAATATCCCGAGCCATAAAATACCTTAAAGCACTTGGACTCTGCAACTAAACTGTTGGAAAGTTTGGACAACCTTTACTGAATCTGGAATCTTATAGCTTCCTGTGATCTCTTATGCCCCATTCTAAAAGCTAAGCTTTGAGTAGAACTGACTAGGGTCCTGACATAAAATCTCCTCTTGGAAGTGTGTGATGCTCTCTCAAAATAATGTTTGGAACACAAAATATGCTGGTGTTTTCATTCTCTGGGATTTGATAAATCAGCATATTAAACTAAGGGGTAATTAGAGGGACAAGGTAGATGAGGAAATCTCTTTTATTAGACTAACTTCTCTTGGCACAAGTGACAAGCATTCAAGCTACACAGAGTTCTTCTTTATTTTTAAAGATGAAGCTGTTACACCAGGAGCTGCAGGATGTATGCATATGTACAAGGGACTGAAATTCAACTTTCAAGTTGTGAGGAAAATTCTAAAGTGGAGACCTGGGAGATCACATAGGGAGTATGTCTGGAGGTTTTACAAGGAAACAAGGAAGGAGGAGACTAGAAGATCAAGAGGGTATGCTTCAATGGCAAACATATAAATTCCCTTCACAATTTTCAAAAGCGTCCTGCACCAGAAGAAACAAACAATTTTGGAATGACGATAATAATAAATTTGTTACAAGTCCTGTATGGTATAGTATGGTATGAAACTTTCCAGGGGAGAAAATACGGTGAGCTACATGGTTTACATTTGAATGAAATCCGTATTTTCCCCTAATTTCTAAATATTAGAAATGTGAATAATAAACTAATGGGTTTTACCCTGGTTACTGGTGACTATATCACACCAAGGCATCTCTACTAGGCCAGCTGATTCAGATAACTTTTCTGATTGTTGCTTCAGGAAAGAGTTAAGGATGAACACAGAGTATTCAGGGGAGCAAATGGAAGGCGAATCTTCTTGGAAAAAGGTCCACCTTGCTTCCAGAACATGAGTAAATTTTTGACATCTTTATTGAAGCAAAGTTCTCTCGGCCTTCATTGGAAGACTTTTTTAAGAAAGGACTACAGGATTTAATCTAATAAACTCTTGCACGTCTGTGCATTTCAGACAGAGAAAACAACACACAAAAGGAATTAAAAAGGGTCCTGGTGATTTCATTGTGGTTTCTTTCCAGGCCTATGCTAATAAGGCGACTCATGTTTCCTGTAAAAAAAAAAAAACCATCTATAACTCAGTTATAGTGGATTACATTAGCACTACTGAGTTAAAAGAGTAGGCATCTATTTTCTCAACTTATAAGACAAAAAGGCAAGCCTTTTATGAATTCTCCATGTTGTTTGGAAAAAAACAGAGGAAAGGATTCACTGAATTTTTGAAGAGACAACAAGAAGGGGTCCAGCGGTACTCACTACTTACCAACCCCTCCCTGCAAGGGCTCAGTGCTTCAGACGTTCCCACAGAACCACTTGTATGCCTGGCAAGCTGTTCTCCCCAGTAAACCTTATTGATAATCTCCCCTCACACACATCCCCTCCCCGTTCATCTCCCCCACACATCCCATAAAAGTCCATTTAACCATTTAATATTCTATTCATCTCTAGGCTCCTAGGTTTTGCAAGTCAGCCTCACATCTATGGCTAGAGACTCAAGAAGCATCTTAACCACTTTTACTCAGTCTCAGAGAGGTAGCTGTGTTAGTCTGTATCTGCAAAAAACAATGAGGAATCCTATGGCACCTTAAAGACTAACGGATTTATATAGGCATAAGCTTTCATGGATAAAACCCACTTCAGATGCATTGGAGCATAAATTACAGAGGTAGGGCTGTCTTGGAATCCAAAGCCGGTGTTGTAAGACTTGCTCAACTAGGATCACTGTGCTGTCTTGCTGCTTATTTTTTCCAAAAGATCCTATTACCCTGAAGCAGTGGTTTTAAAAATGTAGTCTGAGGACCACTAATGGTCCGTGACTGTCCTGCAGGTGGGCTGCTGGCTCAGGACTACATCTCCACCACAGTCAAAAATAATTTGCAATTATCCAAATAATTGAATATGATAGCTTGTATATTTGTGCAAAATGAGCAAAACAAGTCACACACGTAGGTGCACAACACTTGGTAGCTGTGAATATTGGAAATCCACAGCACTCCAACCATAGTGCAAGCCATCAGGCCAAAAGGGGATGAAAGAATCCTATACGTCCTTTCCTCTTCTTCCGGCTGCCCCCACATCCTGATGTCAGGACCTCTCATCCTTTTTGTATTGCCATATCTCTGTGACAACAAAAGAGGTATGAATGGCAAATGTATGAACTATTACAAAACAAAAAAGTGATTTTTCTCATACAAATTTGAAATGCTTATGTTAAAATTAATTTGCCTCCCAAGTCCCTCAATATTGTGTTATGAAAGCTTAATGCATTCTGAATTTGCTAATATAAAATAGATCATCATATTAACTTATTTTATTTCCAGCACGTCATAATTAAACTAATTGCAAAAATAAAACAAAATGTAGTATACAAGTTCATCTATAGGACAGAATTCCTAAAACTAAATACCAAGAATGATGCCACAGATAAAAGTTCACACCTTTTCTAAATAAGGCAATGTAATGTCAAAATACTACAAAAGAATGACACCCTTAATCCATAATGACAAAACAGTATAGTTTGCCTTAAGCTTCCAGAGTAGAACATGAATAGAAAAAGGAGTACACAACTGTATCACACTCAGTGAGCTATTCAGAGAATGGAAAATGTTTGATTACTGAATCTTTTAGGTCTTATTAAAATATTTAACATAAGTAGTCCTCTTTATTCATTATCAACTATTAATCATTAGTAATTTAGGAAAATGTTGACTTCTCTGAACAATCTAATATCCATTTCTTTCCAGCTGACAATTCATTACCACCCCCAATTGGGTAAACTGCCAGCACTATAATATAGTTCTTATTTCTAAAAAGATGAAAGACTGAAAATCCTGGTTAATTTTACATGTGCTTCTGCTAGACTTACTGTTATGGGAACATTTCAGTCATATTTATTTATCATTTGTACAATAAAATGGATTCTTAGTTGTAAGGTAAATCAGGATCATGTGTTAGAGTAAGATACTGCTACTGTGTTCAGAATGTAAGAGCTGCTTTAGTGGATCAGATAATTGGCCCATGGAGTCTGTAATCTTGTCTCTGGCAGTGATTAATGTCACATTTTCCCAGAAAAAGGTGAAAAGATCATAGTGTCCCTAGTGAATTGCCCAAAGCTATAGGGTGGTATTAGTGTAGTGCTCCATGAAGTATATTGTTACAGATGAAATACAGTGTAGAAAAGAAATCATCTTATTGTCTCTGGTTATACCCTCTTGCAGGTCACGGTGTCTCCCACATGCAGATACCCTTTCTTCAATGCAGAAAGGCATTTTGGGGCTATGTCTAGACTGCAGGCTTCTTTTGGAAGAAGCTTTTCTGGAAGAGATCTTCCTAAAAAACTTCTTCCAAAAGAGAGTGCCCACATTGCTTTTTTGATGCACTTTAGCAATCTGCTTTTTCGAAAGATAGTGTCTATTCAGTGTGGACACACTCTTGCATTTAAGCTGTCATTACTTTGAATGGAGTGGCCACTAGGGCACATGTGCTTTTTTCTTTCTTCTTCTTTCGAAAGAACTCCCTCTTCCCCGTCCACACACGCCTTTTTCCGAAAGAGCTCTTTCGGAAAAGGCTTCTTCCTTGTAGAAAGAGGTTTAACCAATGTCAGAAAAAATCCTCTATTCTTTAGACTTTTTTTCGAAAGAATGCAATTGCAGTGTGAACATAAGTCAATTTTTTTGGGAAAAATGGCTGTTTTCTCCAAACAAAAAAAACAAAAAAAAAAACACCACTGTAATGTAGACATAGCTTGGGTGACTCTATAGCACTGTTTCTCTCTGCACACCTAGGCCCTATGAAGGGCTCTCCATGGTCAATGCATACAGAAACAGTTCAAGTCAGCACAGCCAGCCACAGTAAGATAAACCAGGGAATGGCAGCGGAGGGAGGGAGAGGGAGGGAGTGTTCACATCATTGACCATCTAGCCTTACAGAAATTACAACAATATAACTGAACTTCACCCAAACTGTATTAGTATTTCCACACATCACCATGCTTCCAAACACACAGGGTGACTGGTGACCATGGCAGTATGCTTCCTCCTAGTTGTGCAGCTCCAATGAATCTCTCATATAAGCAGAGCTGAGGAGAGGAGACATCTAATTCCACTTTGGGGTTTCAAGGCTTCCATGGAAATTTAAAAATGCTCTGGTTGAAGGCAATAGGAGCTAATAGATGGATGGGGCTTTCAGAAATATAGGTACCTAAAAGTCAACATTTGCGATGAAGTTCTTGGATAATACCTTTAGAAAAGTTTGAAATTAGGAAGACTGGCATTTATAACAAGCTGAATGTAGACTGGAATTTTAGCTCATGAGTAACATAACTCTCTCTATATATACATACCCAACATGGATGCACTAGCTCAGCTGCGGCCAACTCATAGCTTGCGAGCCGCAAGCAGCTTCCTGCCTCCCCCACTCCCGAAATTGCAGCTTATGAAGCTGCCTCTGTGCCCCTGAAAATGGCCATTCAAAATGGTGTTTTCAAGATGGTGGTGGCTGGGAGCTTTTTTGGGGGGGAAGGAGGGGGCAGAGGGAGGGAGCTCAACAACTTTTCCCCCCTGCCTCTTTGCACCATATGCACAACTATTTTTGCTCTTTGCCTGTAATGGGTTGGCCACCCCTGCACTAGCTACAAAAGCCTACATTATTCCATATTGATTTGGTTCCATATTTGTAGAAATGCATTCATAAATGCCTTCATTTATGGATCTGAAAATTTCAGCTAGGATTTTCATCTGACTTCCCTTTAACTGGAATAATATTTCATGTTCTTAAAAGGTCACTGTGTTTCTGAAAAATGAGATTACATTTTTAAGATAAACACAAACAGTATAACAATTTGGGCATGACAATGTATGTCCAGACCTTGCAAATCTGAATTAATAGATTAGTAGGACTTAACTACAGAACTGCATTCTGTTACAGTATTTTAATCATTAGCATGTAAGTAATATTTATTCAAAGCTTACTTTAGGTATCTCTTACCCAAATGAGAGAAAAAAAAGACAACAGCACTAGACCCATAACTTCTGGATCTATTTCTGCCCCAAATGACAATTTTGCATTCTATCCAGAGATCTCATTATATACATGATATGTTGATTTCACTAAGATTCTGTTATTTCAATGGAAAACTGTTTCATTAAAAAAAGGAAGAAAAAAGAAGAAGAAAGCATAAGAGGAGGAGGAGGAAGAAATGACCAGCTCTACTTTATATACATGGTTCAAGATGCAAATTGTAGTGTACTTTTCTGATTTGATAGGAGAAATATTAAGAAAATTATTTATAAAACTGTGCTGATTTATTTAACATCTGCAGCTCGGTAATTGTTCCATGGCCACCCTGAATATTGTACAGTGGTAATGCATCAGTGAAGCATCACAAAAAGTAAGACAAATATTTCTGGAGGATGGGTTTGTCATTTGCTAATTTTACTTGATAAGCACTTCAAAAAACATTTAAAAAATGCAAATGTTGAAAAATTACATTTTCTCTAGGGAAAACAAATTCAAAGTAACAGCAGCATGTAAGAAAATAGCAATGAAGCTTATAACAAACAAACAAGATGTTAGAATACTTTGCAAACAAGATGCATGATTGTATTAGAAGTGGAACAGATTGTGAAATAGAAAATATTAAATACACTTGCTGCAGCATTAGCTGCTATGCCATAGGAAAGCTATTATTGTTTTATTACCTAAGGGCAATAATCATGCTGCCAGGTCTCAATAATCTAGAATATTAAAGATTCAAGTATCTCTTGTATGCCACTGTATTATTAATGTTCATTAATTTATTCAGTGCTCACAGCAAGCTAAACACTTGACAGACATAAAATAAATAATATCTCTGCCTTGAAGAGTTTTCAGTCTTAGAGACCCATCATGCAAACACTTAAATATGTCATTAACTATATTCATAAGAATAGCTCCATTCAGTTGTAGTCCTTGTACAAGTAACAGCGACTACAAAAGAGGAAAGCGGTTCACAGTGAAACTGGAAGGGCATATCAAGCAGAGCGCCTGAAGATTAAGCCCTGAGTCTGATTAGATAGTGGGATGGAAAGTAGTTTTATAAAATTTGAAGATGAGGTCATGCTGGATTGCAATTTAGAAGATTAGATTAAAATCCAAAAGAATCAAAACAAACTGGAGAAATGGACTGAGGTAAATAGGAATTCAATGAGGACAAATACAAAATACTTATCAAGGAACAATCAGTTTCACATGCACAAAATGAAAAAATGGCCATCTAGGAGGGAGTACAATTCTATGAGTCTATAACAACACTGTACAAATCCATAGGACACCAACGTCTTGAACACTAGATGCAGTTCTGGTAACCCATCTCAAAAAAAAATTATTAGAACTGGAAAAAGGCAACAAACATGTTAGAGGCATGGAACAGATTCCGTATCAGGAGAGACTAAAGAGAGTAGGATTGCTCATCTTAGAAAAGAGACATTTCTGAAAGAATACAATAGAAATCCATAAAATCTTGAATGGTATGGAAAAATGAATAGGGACATATTATTTATCCCTTCAGATAACACCCAATGAAATTAATAAGCATGAGGTTTAAAACAAACAAAAGAAAGTATTACTTTACACAATGCATGGCCAATCTCATTTCCATGGGATGTTGTAAAGGCCAAAAGTATAACAGGGTTCAAAAAATAATTAGCTATGTTCATAGAGGACTCGTCCATCATGACAGAACTGATCATATAAAATTATCCTATTCTGTTTATTGCCTTTGAACCATTTGGCACTGACAACTGTCTGATCCATGACACTGAGCTAGATAACTACCGTAAAGTCATGAGTATAGTGCGCACTTTTTCCCCCATTTTTTTTAACGTCAAAGTTGGGGTGCGCATTATCCATAGGAGATTTTTTTAAAAAGTTTTAAACTCACCCTCGGCAGGCACGAGCTGGGCGGAGGAGGGAGAAAAAGCACGGGCTGGGCTGGGGGACTGGCAGGCGCCAGCTCGGCGTGCCGACAACTGGACGGGGGAGACACCCTCCCCCCCCACAGGTACGAGCTCAGCACATACGAGCTCAGCTGGGCAGGGGGACCCTGTGGCAGGTGTGAGCTCAGCTGGGCAGGGGGCTCAGCGGAGGCCGAGCCCCTTCCTTCCTATGCATACCTTAAAATCTCGAGTATAATGGAGGTGCACATTATAGATAAGAATTTAGTTAATTCAAGAATTTTGACCTTTAAAAGGAAGATGCGCATTATACATAGGTGCACATTACACTTGAGATTTTATGGTAATTGTTTTGACCCAGTATGACCATGTCCTTATGATCAGGGTTCAACAAACTATGTAATCTACTTGCCCATGGAAGAGTTGGGTTTAGGCGATCTGCGCATCGCCGGACAGCACAGCTGGCGAGTGGGGCTCACTGTGGCTCAGCGAGGCATGCTTATGATTATTTAGAGAGGGACTGATACAGGGCACTTGGCATGTTGCAGAATGCGACCCTTCTCCAGATGCAGCATGATCACCTGGAAATGGATTTTCTCAGTAAAATATATCCTGTGATACATCTTTGGGCAAATCATAAATGTTTCATATTTGTATTCCATTTGTTTAATGCTGAAAAAATACCATTTGTTTTCGAAATGCAAAAATTGTGTGTGTATTGTACCAATGGGTACCTGTTTGTCATTGCATGTTCATTTAGGTCTCATGAGGGATATTTTGGGTTACTTTATAGCACAAATTCATAGGTATAAATATTTTTGGATACATCATCAAAGACTATTACATTTTGGCTGGGAATCATCTCTGCCTGTATTTGTTACTGAATTTTAATCTTATAGATTCAAGGAAACACATTTGATGAACAAGTAAACTGTATGCTGCAGTCACATATCAGTGCTTTGTACTAAGGGATGGTTGAGACACTTTCAACATAACATTGAATGAAGGTGAGAACCACTCGTGTGTAGACTCCTGTGTTAGGAAGGATACTATCTATTGAAGCAAAATGCAGGACAATGTAGCACTTTAAAGACTAACAAGATGGTTTATTAGATGATGAGCTTTCGTGGGCCAGACCCACTTCCTCAGATCAAATAGTGGAAGAAAATAGTCACAACCATATCTACCAAAGGATATATACCAAAGGTTGTGACTATTTTCTTCCACTATTTGATCTGAGGAAGTGGGTCTGGCCCACGAAAGCTCATCATCTAATAAACCATCTTGTTAGTCTTTAAAGTGCTACATTGTCCTGCGTTTTGCTTCAGCTACCCCAGACTAACACAGCTACATTTCTATCACTATCTATTGACTGATTCTTATCTGCTTCATTTTAACTACCCAATCTACAGGTGTTTACTGATTCCCAGCTCTACCTTCCTGTTTTTGCCTTTGATTTTCCATGCCCTCTGCTCCCTGTCTCCCACCCCCTTTTTTCCCCCCATTTCCCCACACCTTCTCTCCTATTTATTTTGGGTCTGCACATCCCAAATTCAAAACTCTGGTCATCTGAAGAAGTGGGTTGTGCCCACGAAAGCTCATTATACCATCCACATGTTTTGTTAGTCTATAAAGTGCTACCAGACCTTTTGTTGAATAATATGAGGAAAAAAAGGTCCCATGATAGAAGGAGGAGGTATACAGAAAATGTCCTGTAGACATCTATAGAAAGTGCTGGAAACAATTTTATCAATACAATGAACTATATTTTTGCTAAGCTCTTCATTTAGGTTTATTAGTTTCAAAAAAGAAAAGTTTTTTTAATGGGAAAAAAGAACAGTTAATTAGTGTAAGAACAGATGGAAGAAAATTATTACTGCATGCTAGGCTTGCAGAAATCTGCCTGAGATAAGGACATAGAGTATATCAAAGACTGGCTTTACAAAAAAGGGCAAAAAAACCCAAACCAAAAAAAAAAAAACCCTAAAAAAAACCACACCCTGACAAAAACTGCGGCAGAAGAATTTAGAAATATTGTTATGAGCTCAGCAATGCAGAGCAATCCAAGAAATAGTCTGCTTCCACTTAAACTAGCACAACCACAAACTACCTCTCAGATAAACTGAGACACTAAACTGACTCCTCTTCAGATCACACAGTGGGATACGCGGCCACAAGGAGGCACAGATGATAGACTGAGCTCGTGAACTAAGGGTACGTCTAGACTACAGGCTTTTGTCGACAGATACTGTCGACAAAGCTTCTGTTGACAAAGAGCGTCTAGACTACATTCAGTTCTGTCGACAAAGCAAGCTGCTTTGTCGACAAAACCCTGTAGTCTAGACACAACCCTACATGCAATAACACCTTCTGTTGACAGAACTCTGTCGACAGAAGACGTTATGCCTCGTAAAATGAGGTTTACCAGCGTCGACAAAATTGCTGAGTTCTGTCGACGTTATGTCGACAGAACTCAGTGATAGTGTAGACGCAGGTATAGTTTTGTCGACAAAAGTCCACTTTGTCAACAAAACTCTGTAGTCTAGACACACCCTAACTGAAAGATTCCTTCATTCTATACCAAACTCTCTCTCTATCTGTGGATTTCATTCCACCCTTTCTGAGAGAAGTTCAGATTTGGGAAATGCTACATAAGCTATACAATTCCAAAATGCAGACAAACATTTGATGGATGGAGACTTACCGTTCTCCAAGACATTAACTTTAATGTCATCCAAATATGCTATTAAAAATATTGGCAGTAATGTACAAACTCCAGAAGAGGCAGGTGGATAGCTCTTTATAGCTCTCTTCTTTTGGAAGAGCATGAAAAGGCAGCAACCTCACATTTTAAATAAATAAAAGAGCTCACACTGATTTAAACCTAAATAATCATTATCTCCCAAAATCTTCAGACAATCTTTGCCCAGTTTAGTGTAAGTCATAGTATATAGGAATGATTTATGAATGTGTGGCTGTATATAGGAATGAAGGGTACAGGGTGTGGAGAGGAAGGAACTGGCTTATCCGGTCCACCAAAATGCTAAAACTACTATACGCCATTTGGAGGATATTGAGTTTTGAAGGTAGATCTATACATATTTGACTTTATAAGTTTTTGGAGGATGGATCAACAATACAGCAGAATTGTTCTCTTCTCAAATACATAACTCCATCCAATTTTTATGAATAGATCTGAAGACGGTGTCCAGATCTAAATGTTGTGCCTTGGGGTGCATCAACACTGCACCCTTAGCTCAAAATAAAATACACAATTTGTGCTACAAAAATTGCATATCTTACTTCTATTCTTTTTCAGAATAGGCTATTTTGAAATTTGGCAAGTCTACACATTGCCAAATTTCAAAATAAAAGACTATTTTGAAACATCCCTTAACCCTCCTGCAATGAGGTTTACAAGAGTGCTGAAACAGTACACCCACTATATTTTGCATTAGAGGACGCATTCAAAAGACGTGGCAAAGTTATTTCAGGATACCTTAGTATAGACGTACCCTTGTACATACTTTTATTAAATCATATGAAGAAAATGTTGTAACGTGCATGTAGTCTGATGCCTGTTTATGCTTTTATTTTTTCCAAGTCAGTTTATCTATAGTAACCTCCTTCTTTGCTGCTGTTATCAAAATGTGTGGGTGTGAATGCTAATCACAGATAAACCTGTAGTGTAAGTAGCAAAATGTATGGGCAATAGATCTTGCAATATATCATGCTTATTTGCAAAAAGACCATAACATGATCAGATAGGAATCTTACAGAAATGGGTTATAACATTGTCTCAGATGCTGTCACAAGATATATATGGATACAAAAAATCCTTTATTTTTCCGTTAATGTTTTACATTAATCAGCCTTTGAATAAAAATGAAGAATTGATTGCTATTAAATGTGAGTTAGTTTTACTCTTGTAAATGAACCTATACTGCTGATTTTTAAAAACAATTTAAAATAGCGTGGGCATAAAAGGTAGATTACATTCAGAATAAAATGAAGCTTTTCAATGTAAATTATACAGTTATTAATGTGCAGGAATATATAGTCTTCCTCAGAATGATTTTTTGATCATTAGACATTAATTTAGCTCTACTAAGAGATTTTAAAAACCATCATTATTCCAGATACGTTTAACCTTTAAACAGATGTATGATCATTTTAATATACAGAAAATAAACCTTGGCCAGAAAGATTTTAGACATACTTTGAAGTGATAATGAATAATAGGACATATGGCACATCATGCTACAGAAATGTATTGATTTTTAGGTATTCACTCACTATTAAGGCACCAAATAAAGTTAACCTTTTTATGCTGAAGAAAATAACTAAGGAGCTAGGGGTGTATTTAAGCCACAAGAGATTATGGGAATTGGTTATCTCACCCTCTGGAATGGTTTTACTGTTATGTGAATTATTTATTGTGGGAAAATGTGCATTTTTATTGTACCTGGAGAAAATGAAGTTGAAAATTTTAAGAATTCTGAACATCTGCTTCCACTGAAATGTGCCATTTATATGGCTATAGACAATGCATGGATTTTAAAATTCACTAGCAAATCTAATAGCTTCTCTACTAGCAGTTCTCCAGTTTGGTTTGTTATAGGTATATGTTTGTTTCATATATGATATTATGTAAATAATGAAATAATATACACTATCACAATAGTGTATACAACATATGATCTCTGCTAAAAAAGCTACATCTGCAAAGCAAATCCCACACACGATGTCAGTTCATGCCAACTCCAAGATACACACACACACAAAACCATTGAAGTTAACACCATCCTCTGGGCCTCTAGATGCAGCCTTGATTTTATGTTTTGCATTGTTAACTCCTTGCAGAAGGGACTTTGTCTTTATATGTGTCTTACTCAGCACAGGTGAACATATAATAATGGTCGTATCTATTTAGCTTTTTATCTAAACATGCATTCTAAAAATTCAGTCAATAAAATAATCTTGTTCATTTGCATTTCTGGAAAACAAATTTCAAAGCATTCAGAATTTTTAACACTGTAGGCCAGATTCATCCTCTCTGGTGCAGAGAGTAGCAATGTGCAACTCTCTACCAGCAGATGCAGCTATGTTCCAAGAAACAGATTCACAAGTGTGTTCCTTTACAGGGCTCTTCCACTGGAAAGCAATGTTATTGTCTAGCCATATTATTAGCAGAGACAGCAAGAGGAACACTCTGAACCCACCTCGTTAATTAAATGTCATGGACAAACTTGCCTCCAGCCAGTTTACTCAACTATGCAGCTATTCTGCCCACCAGAAGAGGTGCTTCAGATGCATTGAGATGCCAAAACCACCTCTCCAGCTTTCCAGTTCCTGGGCTCAACATTAGAATCTGGGCCGGTGGAAACTGGTTTGGCCCTTTTAATGAATTTGGCCTTATTTCTTTAAAATGAAGGCAACTTCATAAGCTTTATTAGAATTTACTATGACCTACAAGGAGCAGAGAGTGTATTCATAACTTACCAGCTTCCCTCCCCCTGCATTCCAACCAGCTGTAGTGAGACCCTCCCATGGTATGAGACTCAGCTGTTTGCCTTCCCTGTAGTACAGGACCAGAACTCTATAGAAAAGAATTCCCCAGAAATAGCCTTTGCCCCAGACCTCCTTTCCTACACCAATCCACAGCAGAACCCCTACCCACTGCTTAACTTGAGTGTCTTGCACCACCAAGAAGTTCTATGATGATACTGAATCTATTCAAATAGACTTCTCATATTTACTATATTGAAAAAAATGTATTGGTTCTGTCTTAATCATATCTGTCTCCTCCAGCAGCAGCTCCTCTTTCCCCAGCCTAATTCTGTCATTCATTTTTCTTACACATTTGCCCTTCCTTCTTTCACCAGACACAATCTCTTCCCTCCCTGCAGATGTGTGCATGCATGTACACACCAAGAAGAAAAGACTAGTGCTGGATCTCCAAAATGTGCTTTGCTGCAGTTGTTCTTTGCAGGCATTGCAGAATTTTGCCTGGGATATGAATATTGTACAGGTCTTGTAAAGTTCTAAATTAATGCATCAGTTTCAGGAAATAGCTATCTAGGGCTGATTAGCAAGGATTAAATGTAATGCTTATCAATTGGGATCAGACTATACAACAACAAAAAATATGATCTCCGCTCACTGTGGTAAACCACCCTTCCACTATTTTGCTCAGCTATAATTACAGTTATCGCCATTTAAAATAAATCAACATTTACCAAGTGTTAATGATAGTATGATATCTAATAAAAGTCACAGAATTCTCCTGTTCTTAAACAGGAAATAACTCTGATGTCTCAAATGATGTGTTTTGGTTTTGGTAAATGTGAAGTTTTTTTTAGAAAGGGTAATCATTATAAATCATTTCTACTGAAATATCCAACAAACATTTGAAGTGCACTGTGATACTTTCTGTACAGATATAGAAGAATGTTAGAGTTATGTACACCAGACTTACAAACTGACTAGTCAAACACACACTTCATTGGGAACGAGAAGTACATTGTTTGACAGCAGTTGAGATTTAAACAAAAAACAAATACAGTACAATGCTGTGTTAAATACAAACTACCAAAAAAATGAAAGAAGCATTTCTCTTCTGTGTATAAAGTATGAAAGCTATATTAAACTAATGTTGTGTTGTAAACTTTTGAAATAACTTTTGCCCAGCATTACAAATATTTCAAAGTTATAAAGTTTGTAATTCTAAGATCCTACTGCAGGTATGAAGACATGACTTTTGGCCTGAAGAGTTGACATCAGGGGTGGAAACCTAAGACCTGAGGCCTGGATGTGGGTCCCAGCTTGCCTGGATCAGCCCCCGAGACTTGGGTCTCCCCCACTTTCCAGCATTAGGGAGCCTGCACTGGTGCTCCAGCCCCCTATCCTCCCACCACCAGCCTCCTGTAGGGCTGGAGCACACAAAATTTACTAGTCTAGGCTCCCTTAGGTTCTGGCATGTTGTTTTTTTCTCACTTTTTCTCATTTTTGTGCACCCCTGACTGACTGTGATTTTTGTGGGATCAGTGGCCCCCAAACCAAAAAGGTCCCCACCTCTGGTTTACATACTAGTAGACACCACCATACTCATTTGATGCAATCAAAAAGAAGCAGACAGATTTTGTACATACCAACATTTTGCAAGGAACCTTTGATAATTCTGGAAATTAGAGTTGACTAATTTATGCTTATAAATCAGGAGTACGGAAAGTATTTGTAACACTATAATATAATATGTTATGCAATAACATGAATTACCATCATGGTAGTTAAGTAAAAACAAAACTGCTAATAGTTATCCGGCACAAGAATACTAAATTCCAATTTGTGCAGTAATGTCCACTCTCTGAAATTAAAGCTTTGATCAGAAAAAATGTGACCACACAGTTTAGGATGAAATTGACCATTAACAGAGGAGGCAAAAGATCTATTTCTCCTGTTTTACTTTTAGAAACGCTTTTGCATGCCACTTAAAATATTATTCTATAACAACACTGAATGGAAATAAGAAAATGAGAATTAACAACGCTCATTGCTCTCTCGTGGCATATTTATAGTTTACATAACATTCTGAATATACTTTTCATATTAATGTTGTTATTAAAAATAATTGTTGACCCATTTTATAGTGCCCACAAACATTTCTGGGCACACTTGGAAATTAGGGCTGTCAAGCAATTTAAAAATTTAATCACTATTAATCGCGCTATTAATCGCATGCGCCTCCCCTTTGAAACTCCATAGCAGGATTTCAACAGGGCAGTGCTGCGCAGAGCCCAGGATCAACTGGAGTACCCAGCTGACTTTGGGCTCCATGCAGAGCTGTCCTTTGAAAGCACCGCGGCAGATTTTCCAAGGGGAAGTGCGTTAGGAGCCTGGGATCAGCTAGGGACTCCAGCTGATCCCCAGCTCCATTGTTGCAAAGCCCTTTTGAAGCGCTGGAGTAGCACTCTGGCTGATACCTGGCTCCCCTTGCGCTGCCCCTTTGACTATGCCACCCGGTATCCCGAGGCCGTCCCACTCAAAAACATGATGGCATCAAAACTGGCAAATGAGTTGGTGCAAGTATTTTCCCGGGTGGGAATCCCGAGGGAGATATTAACAGATCAAGGGACCAATGTGACTTCTAAACTGATGGCAGAACTCTGCCGCCTCTTAAACATTAAGTCGTTATGTACCTCAGTTTACCATCTGCAAACAGATGGACTTGTCAAACGTTTTAATAGGACCTTAAAAGGGATGTTGCGGTGGTTTGTCGAGCTAGACTCAAAGGACTAGGACCGGTTACTACCAGGCCTCAATGGGATTTTCCCTGTTTGAGTTACTTTACGGCAGACAACCCCGGGGAATACTGGACTTATTGCGGAAGACATGGGAGGAATAGGACTCAAGGGTGAAGGGTACAGTACCTTATATTTTGGACTTACAACAGAGACTCTGTACATTAGGGGTGTTGGCTAAAGAGAACCTCCTCCAGGCACAAAACAAGCAGGCCCAATATTATAACCGAGGGGCCAAACCCAGAACATTCCAACCAGGTGACAGGGTACTCCTGCTTTTACCAGCACCGAACTCGAAATTATTGGCCAAATGGCAAGTCAACGCAATTTCACGATTTGACGCGTATCCTATGCCCAGAGTAAATTAACTGCTGGAACGGTTGGGTAAGGCTCACTACATCTCCACGCTCGACCTCACTAAAGGATACTGGCAGATGCCTCTGACACCAGCCTCCGAGGGCAAGACCGCGTTCGCCACACCATTTGGCTTGTTTCAGTTCAGCACAATGCCTTTTGGATTGAATGGGGCAGCAGCGACGTTCCAGAGGCTGATGGACAAGGTATTATATGAACATTGTGAGTATGCTGCTGCATATATTGATGACATTGTCATTTACATTGAATCATAGCTGGAACACCTGCAACATCTGAAGGCAGTCCTGGGAGCCCTGGCCGATACCAAGCTCATTGCTAACCCATGGAAGTGCCACTTTGGACCAAAGGAAGTGTCCTATTTGGGCTACGTGGTGGGACAAGGAAAGATAAAACCCCAGGTGGACAAGGTAGAAGCCCTTAGAAATTACGAAGGTCCACCACAAAAGAGCAAGTCCTCCAATTCCTGGGCCTAGCCAGTTACTATCGACGATTTATACCTGATTTCGCCATGATTGCTGCACCCTTAACGGACTTAACCCAGAATACATGGCCCCAAAGGGTCCAGTGGACCGAGCAGTGCGAGAAAGCATTCCAAGCCTTAAAGCAATGATTGACACAAGCACCAGTTCTTTACCAACCAGACTTTACAAAGCCATTTATAGTACAGACAGACGCATCAAACAGGGGACTAGGAGCCGTCTTCTCGCAGGAGCAGGAAGAGGAGGAACACCCAATCCTGTATTTAAACAGGAAATTACTACCACGGGAATGACAATATGCCACGATTGAGAAGAACGCCCTGGCAGTTAAGTGGGCAGTAGAGGCCCTGCACTATTATCTGCTAGGGGGAGCCTTCACGTTGATAACTGACCATGCACCATTCCGATGGATTCAATCATTGAAGGATACCAACCTTCATATCATGAGGTAGTATCTGGCATTACAGCCCTATAAATTTGAGGTTTGCCACAGGCCGGGGAGGGTCCATAATGCATATTTCTTTTCTAGGTCGATAGCCGGCGAAGAGACTTCGGAAGGGGATAAAGTTCCGGAAAGGGGGGGGGGGACGTGTGATGGGGCATTGTCGCCCCACACTGACAGCGGCATGGTGTCTCTCTGGGGAGCCTGTCGGCCGTCACACCAGCTGTCACGCCAGCTCTGCTGCGCATTCTCAGAGGCAGCTAGGGCAAACCCGAGGATAGCTAGGGCCCTGGGGGGGAAACTCAGGCCCAGAGCCTTTAAGGGCAAAACTCAGGCCTGGAGCAGGGGCTGGAAGCAAAATACCCAGCTGAGGCTGTTAGGGCTAATGAGAGACCAGCTGGGGGATATATAAAGAAGCACAGTTTGCTTTGGGGGTGGGGACAGTGAAGAGCTGGCAGCAGAGGAAGCAGGAGGCTCCCAGAAGGGAGGACCATATTGGGACAGCCAGGCAGGGCTTGGAGAGTGCCAGCTAAGGCACTTCCTGGCTGGGGGCCTGAGGCAAGGCCTGGGGCTTGGAGGGTGGTAGCAACACAGTCCAGTTAAGCAGGGCAGATATACCCCAGTGCCGGTGATGAGTGACCCGTACAGACTGTAGCTTGCCCGGAGATGGGCTAGATGAAGACAGTCAGTGGGTCACTGAGGCACAGTGGGGAGTGCACATCCTGACAATGCATTAAAAAATGTGTTAATCGCAGATGTTAACACAGGTCAATTGACAGACCTATTGGAAATGTTTTTAGTTTTCAAAGCTAGGCCACAATTCTATCTTCAATTACATCTATGAAATTCCATCAGCAGAAATTGAGTGATATGTTTGTAACCCTAAGGGTTATCTTGTCATTGAAACTAAAAGGCCATTTACATTGCTCTGGCAATGCAAAGTATTCTACAGAGGAAGTAAACTTTCATTCAGAGCAGTATAAAGAGACAGCTCTTGGTCTCTGCCCCTAGTCACCCTTCCAAGGGGAGGAGAAGGCTCTTATAGGGAGCTGACAGGTATTTTTGAGATAAAGGACAGATGAGAAGGTAGTTTGCCAGAATAGGCCACTATATTATATATGGCAGTAAAGGAAGGCATAACTGACCCTAAGTTGCTGGTCTCTTTCACAGGCTCTTATATTTTTACCTGAGGCAAAATAATAGAACAGCCAGTCTGCTCCCACTCAGCTCCTCCACCTGTCCTCTTGGGGCAGGGCAGGGGGAGAGGAAGGGGAAAGAAGCAACTGGTTTCTGGTGATTGCTTTGTGCAAAGAAGGAAGAAAAGAGAAGCAGAAACAGGGATAGTAGGGAAGACCTGCTTAGAGGCAACAGTCATGGAACCATTGAAAAAAAAAAAAAAGAGAGAGAAGCAGCAGCAGCTATGTCTGTCTGGAATTTAATTGAGTTGTTACTGGGGCAATCAAGACATTTTAAAAGTTCGTCACGATTAATTGTGTGATTAAAATTAATTGTAATTAATTGTGCAATTAATTGTGCTGTTAATAGAAATCCATTTATTTAAATATTTTTGGATGTTTTCTACCATTTGAACTTTTTTAATTTCAGTTGCAACATGGAATATGAAGTGAACTGTTTTTACTTTGTATTTATTTTTAGTACAAATATTTGCACGGTAAAAAACAAGAACAAATAGTATTTTTCAATTCCCCCATTACAAGTACTATAGTGCAATCTCTTTATCATGGAAGTTGAACTTACAAATATAGACTTATGAAAAAAAACCTCTGCATTAAGAAACAATATGTAAAACATTAGTGCCTTCAAGTGCACTGGAAATAAAGAAAACTGAACTATTTTCACTTCAAATTTAGTTGAAATGAAAAACTCCCTATCTAAATGAAAAATAGAAATCTTTTAAATCAAATATTTTCATCTAAATAAACTTTTGGGTAAAACCATATCAAACTCAACAAATTTGGAACAGTACTAATCCTTTGAATTTTACTTAATAGTTAAAAGACAATCTGCTAAGCATGGCATGATGTGACAAATGCCTGGTGGTCTCTGTTTTGGTCACATGCAACACAGAGATGGCCTGTGTTACACACTAGCAGATTTGAGGGAAGAGAGATATTTTTGTAAGACCTGAAAATCATTCCTCTTACACTTTTTTCCTCCTACTGGAATCTGATCTTATTTCCTCATCCTCACTTGTATCTACAGATAGCTTCAATGATTATCAGAACCTCTTCTGGTGTCTGCACTTTTATTTTTGCATGTGTAAAACAATTTACCACAGGTGAGAATTGAACAGGGACCATCATGTTGCATAGACAGCTGAGTTACCAGGTGAAGCAGTAGGAGTGAGTAGGAAGCAGGTGATATGTTAAACTTGTTTCAGCTGCAATCCAATCTTTGAACATCTTATTTGTGTCTCTGCTGAGGAGAGGGTGGTATTAAAAATACCAGGAATCTCTGTGCCAGGTCACACTTCCCACAAGTTCATAAAAATAAAATGCTTTTTTCAAAAGTTGCCATTACATTAAATATTTTTACTAAAGCCCACGCTGCAAAGGAAACTGGATCTTTTTAATGTTTCAGGCATGAAACATCACGCAACACATCTATTATATCACGTAGTATGTTAAATAATATGATCTACAAAAATGGGCATGACATTATTCTAATGATACATAAAGACCAAGAAACTAAATGAGTGACATATTTTTAAAAAGCTTCAAGACCAAGGAGTCTGTTTAGCATCAGCTATAATCATGCATTAAATATCTGTATGACTAAGGTTTCCTACTTTCTATAATTATTAATTATTTATTCCCCTGCAAATTCTGATCCCGATGAAAAGCTTACTGAATTGAAGTCAAATGAAAGATTCCTACTGACTTCAGTGGTCTTTGGTTCAGGACTTGGTAACTTCTTCACACATTCTATATTCCCCCAAGTATCAGAGACTAACTGTGTTTTTCTAAATGGCAAGATAGTTGTCAATTCTCTGTCTTGCCCAAAGCTACTCACAGGTACCATTTATGTCTTTTTCTGCTAGAAGTCCTGTATTCCCAAATGGAGTGCTGCTCCATGATCACAGCTGCTTAGCATTGCAGCGATAAAAAATAATAATAGTGAAATAATAATGATCTCCGTAATGGATATGAGATTCTTACTGGTCTGTTCAAATCTAAGGAGTGCTCTTCAATTCATTAACCAGGAATAGAAAACATCCACCCTTGGCACTTCTCCCAGGTCAACACCACAAAGCCATCAATAAGAGCAATCTGCCTAATTAAAATAAATGATGTTAACCAAACTGATGTAAACCATTAAATTCTCATGTGATAGTATTTCTCTATAGCAAGTGTAGCCTAAAATACACCTTTCGTGTTAAGAATCTGATGCCACATACATTAAGTATAGGTTATTTCCCAGTGTTTATTGTCAAAAATCAACATTTCAAAAGGTGTTTAAACACTCTACCTAATGTTGACTTTTTGTAACTTCCAGAAAAATAATGTATAACTAGAAGTGGTAAACAAAAATTGACAGAATAATTTTCAGGTACCTGCTGACATTTGCAAAATTTGTCACTCTCTTTATTTTGATGAAAATTTATTTCTCAATGAAAAAAAAAAGTATAAAAAAAGTTTCAATAGCATTGAAATGCCCACTTTTGATTTTTCAGAAAGTCAGCTTTTATTTTCCATTACATTACACAGAATGATTTATAATACATTAAAATAAAGGAAAATGTTTGAATTAGTCCAAAACAGTGAATTTCTTTTACTGAAAAATTCAAAATTTTGGAATTTTATTCTAAATTGCAACAAAAATTCATTTCTAAGGACTTCTGTATAATGATGTGATAATGTACACTACAGGTGAGTGGCTTCTAAAGCGAAATGATGCTGAAAATTATTTGGTCCATATCTATTATTTCATCCACATCTTGCTGGTATGCTGAAAAGGTTCTCTAGAGCAGTGTTTCTCAACCTTTGTTTTTTTATTAAGTACCCTTTTTAAATATATAAGTACCCCACTACATATAGTTTTTTCCCTACCAATGCAAGACATTTGCTTGTAAAAAGCACAACAATAATAAAGTGCCGTAAAACAAAAATTCAGTTTTCTCCAAATTTCAGTTGTGTTGATGAACCCCCTCCCCCAGACTGCTTGAGTACCCCTAAGCGTACTCGTACCACTGGTGGGGAAACACTGCTCTACAGCACTTCAATACAGTGTTGTGCATGACAATTAAGTGCGCTAGGGGACATTTAGTGGACAACTACACAGTCTACACTGACCAATTAATGTGCAAACTATTCAGAAATCACATCCCCATAGTGTGCATTCAATTACTCTGCAGACAAGCTGTAAACCTCAAAGTCTTCAGCAACATTAAATTTCCGTTCTTCATTCAGCTCTATACGAACATGTAGGTCTGATTTCCCCCACATCCATTAGGGCCTTAGGTCTGTAAGGTATGTTCACAAGTTAGATAAGCTTTAAAAAGGAGTAAAGAATGAAGAAAAAAATACACCAGTATTAGTGGCAAGAATGGAAGCTTATTTTTTTTAGATGTTGATTGTCCAATATAACATTAATCTAACATTGTTCATTATAACATTGTACAATATAACATTAATCTAATCAATGATGGAAGCTCAGACACTACTGTTACTTACAGAATTAATTTCATAAGGATGAATTCTTATTAGTTCAATGTTTCTAGTTTATAACCTATAAAGAGGCTGTTTTTGAATATGAAACATGAATGCCATCCCGTGTCTTGTCTTCTGTTCTTAGTTATAGGTACCAATTCAACTTTCAATTTCAATTTAACATTTAAAAGAAAATGCAGCTGCGTAAGCAATTAATTTGGTCCATTTATGTTTACAAAATCTAGAAACTAGTTTCCACTGCTTATAACAATGCACGCATAGAAAAAAAGTATGTAATACATGTGAGAATAAATATACTCTAAGTATATTTCATGAGGGAATATTAAGGGATATTCTAGCCAGCAGAACTTCAATGAAAGAAAGAAACAGAGAAAGAGCAGGATAGTGGATAATGTGGTTTTACTAGGTGTATGACAGATTCCAAAAAAAGTGGGGCCTCAGCTGGAAGGGGCAATGTTGGAGGCAGACAGTCTTTAGCACTGCCTGGATCTTGCCACATCCCTCTTCTAGGACAGCCCTCAGAGAGACTCAGAGCAGGCCATTTAGGACTCTGGTTAAGATTTAAACGATTCAGGGCTCCAGCCATCACTGTTGTCACATCACAAAAGTGCCTTCTACCCTGAACGTAAGAGCCATATTCTTCTTTCATTTACAGTATACTTTTAAAGTGACCTGTCTCTCTTGTGGCATTCCCTGGTATTATTATTATTAGGATTATTGTACGCCCTATGAGTCCGCCCCAGTCATAGATCAAGCCCCCGCTGTGCTAGGTACTGTACAGACACAAGAACAACAACAACAACTAGTAGAACCACCTGTTCCACAATTAGGCTTCCTTCTTCAACACTGCTCCAGGATTTATATTCCAAACTACAGACCCAATGATCAAAGGGTAATATTTAGTGACCTTTTGTACCAGTATTTCCATCTTTTGGGCATTGATATTGATTTTATTAATCCTTTGATATAAACATCCCGTGTGCTCTGTGCCCCATGGCCTGAGATCTTGCACTGACACCAAAAGCAGATGATGTGTAGGAAGAAGTTTAAGAGGATCAGTCAGAAATAGTTTCAGAATCCTCAAAAGAAGTATAGTAATTTATGGCTTTTTGCCATCACTAAGTCATGAAAACAATGTATTCCATTGTAACACTTACTGCTAGAGGCTTTAAATGGTGACTAAACACCTCCCATCAAACTAGTTTTGTCCTTACATAGTTAAAATAAGTGTGAATTACCCTAGAAGTAAATAGCCAAATATCAAGTCAGTCAAACTCTGCCTATGGATTAGAAACTATGCGCCAAATTCTATGGTCATCAATAGTGTTAATCTGGGTCAAATATGCTTTCATCCACACTTGTATAAATGTGAAGCAACTCTCTGAATGTTAACTGGGTGAAGTTGCATAGCTGTACAGAATAAAAAGTTGGAGTGTATTTGTAAAACATTTTATGATTGTTTAGTAAAATGGGACTTGATAGATGGTAGATAATGAAGAAAATTAATATGAAACTTAATTAAAATTGAAGTCACTTGGGTCAAATTGGGTTAAATACTAGCAGAAACAGATCTTATAAAATCACTCCTTTTGCCTTTATCCTTCCATCTTCCAATATACTATGACATTCTCACATCTAAAACAAACCAGTACTGTTGATTTAAAAAAAATCTAATCTAATACCAATTAGCATCAACTGGCACACACTCATTCAGAAGACAACAGACAACATTTTGAAAAGCAAGAGCTTCATTGATTTCTTGTAAATATCTCTAATACTAATTAGCACAACATGACTCCCATTATAAAAGCCTGATAACTCAGTTTTGTGTTGGAACAAGGTTCTCATTAAATTTCAATTTGATGTCTGACATGGGAACCCATCTGATACTTATCATGGAATGTAAAAAAGCACACACAAGTGCCCTATATCTTGCTTGATGGCCACAAAACAAAAAAAAGTTATTACTTTCTTTCAAACAGAATAGTGTAGAAATGTAAAACTAGCATATTTCTCAATAAAGATTTGTGAATATTTTACCAACGTATTTCCTATATCATATCACCGTTTTCTTCCTTTCCATTTGTCAAAGAGAAAGAAGCATTTATTGCTCCAGCATGCGATCATAAAACCTACCATAAAATGGTCATCAAAATAACATTTCAGATACCACCTTTTCTAACACTGAGAAGCAATAAGTTTCTGAAAGTTCTCTTCTCAGTATGCTGTTCACAGAAAAGAGTAACTGTTCTCACTTCTCAATGTTGTGCTTAATTTATCATCCTGTGTCCTTCATGTTTTATTCAGTATTAAGTCATATGCATGAAAACTAAGATAACACATGATTTTGTAAACTAACTTTGCAACTTTATTACGTGCACCTAACTTGTGTGCACCAGACAATAAAATTGTGTGTTTGATCTCATACAGATGATGCCTGAATACCAAAATTACTTTGATTAGTGGAGACATTCCATTATGAATTTGGATAATCAAACTCATCATGTGGAAATAGATTGGAAGCACTTTTCCAACATCTGTATTTGTAAACTCAAAGCACAGTAGCTGCAAGTTGAGAATGAACATTATACTGCAATGTTCATCACTGGAACAGAACATTGAAAAATGGGCAGGGAGGAAATCAAGAAGCTTAATGGCATCCAATAACATAGCTACAGGTAACTGAATAACCAAACTCACCTGTTGCTCCTAAATTAAAACAAAATATACTTTTGCAACTGTTTCAGTCATGTATTATTGTTAGGAAGGGTGACACCTTGATGACCTTAAAAGGTGCCAGTCAAATTATACTTCCTAGAATTCTCAGAGGTGTAGCTATGTTAGTCTGTAACTAAGAAAACCTTAAAAAAAATGGTCCTAGAGCACCTTAGAGACTAACAAAAATGTATAAATAGAATCATGAGCTTTTGTGGGCACTTCTTCAGATGACAAATATGGAACAAGGGGCCCAGAGTTTGAAATATAAAAAAAAGGAGGCGGAGGAGGGGGAGTGAAAGAAAGGGGAAAAATCTGTCAGTGTCTGTGCTAAATGAGGCTAATAGAGTAGGCTGTAAGTGCCTGATACTTAGCTTTTGATATCATTTGGGTGTTGAATATAATGGCACATCCAGTTCATGTCTTTGTTCAAGTTGTGAAAGATAGTATCAAATTTGCATATGAAGCTAGTTCCACAGATTCTCTCTAGTTGATTCCTGAAATTGTTTTGTAAGAGAATAGCCACCTTTAAATCCATTAATGAGTGCCTTTACAAGTTAAAATGTTCCTCAACAGGTTTCTGTTATCATTTCTCATATCTGATGTGTCTCCATTAATATTTTGTTGTAGAGACTGTCCAGTTTGGCCAATATACATGGCAGAGGAGTATTGCTGGCACTTGATGGCATACATCACATCAGAGGCTCATAAACTGCACATCCACTAATGTGGTGACTTATGAGGTTAGTTCCTGTAATGATGTCACTTTTGTAAATGTGTGGACAGAGTTGGCACTGGGGTTTATTGAAGGCATAGGTTCCTGGGTGAGTATGTTTGAAGGGTGCAATGTGGTTACTGGAAAGAATTTGTTTTAGGTTTGGGGTGTATGTAGGTGAGGATTAGCCTATCCCACAAGAGCTGGGAGGGTGAGGGATAGGTTGTAGATTGTTAATGATGCACTGGACGGGTATAAGCTGGGGGGCTGTAGGTGATGACTAGTGGTGTTCTGTTTTGTTTGTTGGGCTTATCTTGAAGAAGCCAATTCTTGAGTACTTGTCTGACTGTCAATCTGTTTCTTCACTTCCACAGGTGGATATTTAAGTTAAGAATGCCTGATAGAGATCCTATAGGTATTTCTCACTATGGGATTGGAGCAAATCTGGCTGTATCTTAGGATCTGGCTGTAAATAATGGATTGGGCAATGTGTCCTAGATGAAAGGTAGAGTCATCTAGGTAAGTATAACAGTGTATAGGATTTCCAGTAATTAGTGGTAGAAACTTAGGCATTAATTTTACTACAGTGTCAAGGAAATGGATCTCTTATGTTGACTGGTCCTGGCTAAAGTTGATGGTGGGGTGGAAGTTGTTGAAATCCCTGTGGAATTCTTCAAGAGTCTCCTTTCCACGGGTCCATATGATGATGACGTAATCAATGTAGCCTAAGTAAAATAAGGACACTAGGGGGAGAGTGCTGAGGAAATGTTGTTTGAGGTCAGCCATAAAGATGCTGGCATATTGTAGGGGCATGAGGATGCCCCTACCTGTGCCACTGACTTGAAGATATAATTATCCCCAAATTGGAAATAGTTGTGGGTGAGAACAAAATCACAAAGTTGAGTCACCAGGTGTGCAACAGCATCATCACCTAGAATGCTCACTGTTGTAATGTTCAGCAACTTGAATTCTAGTTCACAAATTTGCACATGCTCAAAACTTTTCACTTTTACTTACATTAAGAACTCCATAAAGACCCTTTTGATATCTGCAGGTCTACCAGGGGACTACGAAAGATTGCAGAATGTAGCCCATAGCAAATGGTAGCTTCATTTATTCACGTGTCTAAGTTCTTTACTGGGATTCCAATATAGAAGCTACAAAATCAACTTCGTAATTTCTAAAGTAGAATTTTATATGTAAATATTTTCTTCCTATATCCTGGCTACCCCCATCTGGAACTGATAGGAATTGAAAGCTTAAGAGAAATTAAAGCTTGCATTTTGGCTTTATGTACGTACTTCTAATTCAGTTAGCTGTGTCAGATTTCAGTAAAATTCAGAGAATATGGATTTAGGATTGAAACCACAGGAGTTGTATTTTGATCTGGGAATTGTGTGTAATGAAAGCTCTTTGCTCTACTGGCCCAGTTCCACTTCCACCCCCACCTCTCGGCCCCAACCCTCCACTTCCTCTTGTCTTTATTCTGAAAGATAGTGTGGAGGTCCAATATATACACCTTCTTTCATTACTCCCCCCAATCTTTAGGAACAGCTTCATTAGCTGTAGATTCTATGCCCAGAGTATTTGGGGGGGGGGGAGGGGAGGAGGAACCTCCAGACTTCACAGTTACAGGGGCACTAGTATGTTTTAAAATGGTAAGGGTTTGAGCCAGGCAGGAAATTGTTTTCCCATCTGTAAATACTTCCAGGAGCTAAGGAATATTTTCCCGCATACCTCAGGATGGAAGAGAGACCTTCTGAGGGTTTTGGTGGAGAAAGAGTGGAGAAATCCCAAAATTAGGTTAGGGATGGAGGTTAGGGCAGTCACCATGTGTAGTCCATGTTGCGGTCCTCTCCCCGCTATCCTTGTCTCCCTCCAAGATTCCATCCTGGTCGTACGCAACTTTTATCAAAATTTGGTATGTTCCCCAATACATTGTCAATTTTGATTAATCAACATTTCCAATAAAAAATGTCAAAAATTTCAAAAATTTCATGACTAACTCTAGCAAGGACTGGCACATGAATATGTTGCTTGAATGTTTAGCTAACACCTTCTTCTCTACGGTCCGGTCTATCCCAAGAAATTATTTCAAAATTACAAAATTTGACTTGAGAACTCCTGATTTAACAAATTCTAACAAGCTTGTGCTCACTAAAGGGAAGCAAAATTAGTTCAAGGCAGGTTCTGTTAATGTGGATGTATTACCTCAGACTTAGAGCCTTAAGAAGCCATCTAGGGAGCTGTGGGAGGCCTCCTGGAGGCCACTAAGTTTGAATTAGCTGCACCAGAGCATACACACTAACATTATTTCAAAATTACTCTTTTGGAATTAGCGTTACTCCTTGTGAAAAGCAAGAGTATAGTGTTCAAATTCTGTGGTCCGTTATTTTGAAATAATGGACTTGGCAGTATGGAATGCACCACTTATAAATTTGAACTTCAGGGGGCTGGGTTATTTCAGAATAAGCTCATAGTATAGACCAGGGCTAGGATTTAACTTGTCCCACCAGCTGACTTTCTCTCTCCTCTTTCTATGGGAAAGGAGGGAAAAGATCTAGACACTGGGAAAGAACCTGTAACCCCTAAAGAAAAAGCAGAAGTTCATGGAGAGTCTGGGGAGTTTATCGTGGAACTGATAAAACTAATTAGGGTTACCAATTTCAAACTAGTCGTTGGCTTGAATTTTAAGGTTTGCATGAATCCAGAACTCAAATGAAACTTTTGATTTGGAGTAAGTGCAATTCTGATACATTCTTCCCTTCATTTTTTACAATTTGGTTTTAATTTTATGGGTAGGTGCACATTTGAGCTGCTCTGGCTGGGTGTGTTGGTTTTGGGTTGGAGCCACAGATTAGGAGATTGGGGGTACAGGATGGTGATCTGGGCTGGGGTAGAGTGGTTCAGAGGTTGGGAAAGGAATCAGTACAAGGCCAGAATGCAGGAGGGCAGGGGTGCAGACTCTGGGCAATGCATACCTCAAACAGGTCCCAGAAGCAATGGCACATCATCCCCCCCCCCCCAACTCCTACATGAAGGCATAGTCATGGAGCTTTGCCTGCTGCCCCATCTTCAGGCACCACCCCTGCTATTCCCATTGGCCATGACTCCCAGCCTATGAATGTGGTGAAGGCAACACTTTGGGATGTGAGCATCATGTGAAGCTGGAGGGGAGGGAGGGGGGACCTGCTGCTGTTCCCAAGAGCCTCATGATGCAGAGGCAAGCAAGAAGGCTGACAGCTCCACTGTGTGGTACCATTAACCAGACAATCAATGACTCAGTCAGCAGTTCTGAGGGTACGTCTAGACTACTGCATTTTGTCGACGGAAGTTTTGTCGACAGATACTGTCGACAAAACTTCCGTCGACAAAGAGCGTCCAGACACATTGAGTTCTGTCGACAAAGCAAGCTGCTTTGTCGACAGAACTCCGTAGTCTGGACGCAATGTTACAGGCAATAACACCTTCTGTCGACAGAGTTCTGTCAACAGAAGGTGTTATGCCTCGTAAAATGAGGTATACCAGTGTCGACAAAACTGCTGAGTTCTGTCGACGTTATGTCGACAGAACTCAGTGGTAGTGTAGACGCTGGTATAGTTTTGTCGACAAAAGTCCACTTTTGTCGACAAAACTAGGTAATCTAGACACACCCTGTTTTGACTGTTTGTTCTGGTTAAAAAAAAAATGGACACCCGGTCACCCTAGGGTCCTTGATGCCTTTTGCAGATCCTGTTCCCTACTATAGCTTAGCTGTATTATGGCTCATGGAATAGTATATTTAGCCAGGTCACTATACAGATGCATCCCTCATACAGATCAGGTTGAAAGTTACCCCTATACGTGTCTTTGTGCTATACTATTTTATTTTGGAGTGTGTACCAACTCCATAATTAAAGTTGGATTCTATTTTTCACTTAAAGCAGGGATTCAATGTTTTTGTTATGTTACACTTCCCATGTTTACAACACTTACTCTGAGTACAAACTGCATTTTCTGAGAATGTGCAAGTTAATCCGTTCCTTAGTTTAGGAGGTAAAATTAATTAAAAACAACTAGGTCCTTTAAGAAGTTTACCATCTGCATCTGTCTTTGTTTTCTCCCAGTTCATCTTAGTAACAAATTAATACAGCTGCTCAAAACTTCCCATACAGTTAAAATTAATTAAAATCATGAGCATAGTCTCAGTTTCAAAAAGTTAGATTGTAGTTTAGCTAGGTTATTAATGATTATAGTATATATTTTTGTATTACATGTGCTACAGACTGTCAGGTCAACAGCTTAAGAAACTTATGCAGAGCCATCGAGACATCAGAAATAACTCAGCCAATCATGCTTTTCATCTATATCTAATTTGCTAGGTTGGCCCCCAATGCTCAAGAAGCTCCCAATTTCACCACAGCTTTGGCTTTATTATGAACTGAGACATCTACAGTCAGGAGGGCTGAGGCAGGAGCACTCTTAAAATACAGAGATATAGAGGGTACATCTAGGCTGTGAGGGTCTATCAGAAAAAGGTACACAAAATGCTCTCCGTGTTTTGCATATCTTTTTCCAATAGTATTGTCAGAAGAGGCTTTCCCAAAATTTGGTCCATCTACACTGGGCCAAATTTTGGAAAAAAAAAACCCCAAACCCTCTGTAGAAAGTCCCCTTCTTCCTCGTGGAACAAAAAAAAGTGGAAGAGCAAATGTATTGCCTGGCTGCGGCCGAGTTTTTTCAGGAACCCCCGCCCCCGCAGTCTAGCCATACCCAAAGGGAGACTAGGTTTCAAACATTACCACTTTCACAAATGTGGTCCCTAAATGACCAAGTCATTTGTAGGGTTGTCAAATGATTAAAAGACTTTTTCATTACATTAAACAACAACAGATTATCATTTATTTAAATATTTTAGGATTTTTTTTTTTTTACATTTTCATATGTATTGATTTCAATTACAACACATTATGCTTGCTATTTTTTATTACAAATACTTTGCACATGATAAAATGATTTAAAAATTGTATTTTTCAATTCACCGCATACAAATACTGTAGAACAATATCTTTATCGTGACAGTGCAACTGATAATTGTGGAATTTTTTTTTTTTACATAGCTCACTGAAAAATAAAACTATGCAAAACTTTAGAGGGTACAAGTCCACTCAGTCTTATTTCTTGCTCAATCACTAAGAAAAATAAGCTTGTTTACATCTACTGGCGATAATGCTGCCTGCTTCTTATTTACAGATTGAAGGATAGGGTCAATTAATTAGTGCATGAGGTGGAGAAGGAGACCTCTTGAGTCACCCAAGGGAGGTCCTACAGCTGCTGCTCTAAAACACTCTTTCCCTGCTTTATGTCCTTTCGGTTGCTGGCAACTGACCTTGCTTCTCCCCTCACGTAAAACAAATCAACAGATTATTGTGGGGGAGAGGGCATGAAACAGACTGAGGAGTTGGGAGGCATATCAGTAATGTGCACATCTGGTTTGGTTATTAGAGTTTCTTGTTTTTGTCTGCCTCTTGCTCACTGCTACAGCCAGTGCCTCTCTCCCCACCCAGCTGCAGCAAAGTCCCGTCTCGTTAAAACAGCACATTCATTTGTTTTGAGTTAATCACATATGTTAAAAATGATTAATTGACAACCCTAATTATTTGCAAATTAAGGAATGGATTCAACCATATTTTTGTTTGCTTTGTGCTGCTCTGGCAATGCAAAAGAGCTGTAAACTCATCTCAACTGGCCAGTGTGCTCCAGCTGCTTTTACTGCTCTCATGCACTGAGGAATCTACTCTCAAGGGTGGTATGGTTCCGTTTTTAATCATTTAAAGTTAATCCTACTGTATTCAAAGAATTGCTCAATATCACTTTCTTTGTCTTTCCTGTGTATTTATTGTCCATGTATGACATTTTAAACAGGAAATGACAATACTAACTATGGAAAAAAGTAAAAATGCAAAATTATCCATGTGAAAATGGAGTTAAGGTTGAAAGCAGAGCTGTGCATTAATTGGAATTTTCACCTCATGGTGAATTCCAACATTTCATATTTTTTTGTAAAATGGGATTAAAAGTTGAAATACTGAAATTGTTTCTGAAATAAAAAAGTTCAAAAAATTAGAAATATCAGAACATTTCAACATTTTCACTCAAATGGAACATTTGGAAATTCCTGGATCAAAGTGTTTCATTTAACATTATTGAATTCAATCAAAACATTTAGTGACCAGTCAATATTGCATTAAAATGAATCTGCCTACAGGGACTCTGGTGCTTCACAGGTGTAGTTTGTGTCCCTTTTGCTCTTAATTTTGAAAGAACAAGTACAAGAGGGACACAAACTACAAAACTGATGAAACACTAGAGTGCTGTAGGACTCAGAGTACAGTAACTGGGCTTTTGTTTTTGGATAACTGCAACATCTGTGATGTATTTTACACAATTCATTCTTATCTTTGATTGGGTTTTACTGTATTTTTGTCTAGAAATAAAGGTTGTGATTTGAAAGCTATTTTAGGGGATTGTGATACCCAATTCCTATGTATTTTAATGGAATTAGGATTTTCCAATCTCTTAGGAAGTTTTGAAAGCTAAAATAAATAATATTGCAGTAAATGTGGGTAGTATCACCTTAAGGGCACATTTCAACATATGCATAGTTACTTAAAATTACATGTTAAATGCTTATGAAAAGATAACTGAGTAGACAATATGAGGTCAAACCTTGCTCTGGAAAGCAGAGTGACAGGGATGAAGGATGCCAGTTGATGTTTCTTCCTCTGTGGGGATCTAGCGAGCCAGAGCAGGATTCTAGCATCGGGAGTAAGAATGCACTGAGTTTTTTCTTACTCTTTTTCTGAACAGAACTACTACAGACCTCTCTATCTGGACTAATACTTCTTGCTCACTGCAGTATACACATTAACCATCACAGGAGAAAGAGGCTCAACACACCCCACATAGACACTGGCCAAACTTCCTTGAGTTAGTGTTTCTCATGAACTGGGCATTCTCTCACATCTTCTCCAGTGCTATAGAGACACCCTTCCCTACAGCTCCAAAAATAGAACATAGGTCTCTTCAGACACCTAAACATGTGCCCTTACTCTCTGACCATTAAGAAAAGCCAGAAACCTCTCTGTAATGTGGGTTGGAAGAATTCAGTCTGAAATACTCTCATACAGATTACACAGCACTCATCACAATGCTTTCTTCTTGCTAACCTGGCTCCATGCATAGTTTCTTGAAGTAAAGGTCCTACTTCAGCTTCAAAAATGTTTTATAGCTTTTAAGAAGTATTCCAGTTTAGAAATGGTCATTGGACAATGAGCATTTCATTTGCCTGAGAAATACAACAGGCTGCTGTGGTAACTGCAATTTAGCTGATCAGAATGTTCCCTTTGTGGTCCAATTTTCCAACAGTTCTGGACTGGACAATGAACCTTACCTAACAGTGCTGTCTTTTGACATCTTCATTGTGAAAAGAAATGGACTAAACTTCCCAAACCCTTAATTTAACACGCAGGCTTCTGTGAGAAACAGGCATCTTTCATCCACCCATATAAAGCTTTAGCCATATTAATTTTAGACAAAGAAGATAGGCACATCATACCCTTTTAAAGGCATAAAATCTTTTAGATAATTCATAGATGCCTTTTCTGTAAGAGAGCAGAATATTCTACACATAAGCTATTCTAAGATCTACTATGCATCCAAGTTGCCAGAGCTCCTAAGTATTCCTTCAAAGTCTGTAAATTACATTAGAACTGATATGGGGGGGGGAAAGCAAACCTCATCAATCATTTTCTCCATATCAAGATGTCTCTCCCTCATTTGCTCTCATCCAGAATGAATTATCTTGATCTAGTTTCTGGTTTCAAAGGATGGGTTAATTACTTGTAAGGTTGTCCAAGCCATCAGAAGGTAAGTGGTAGTTTTCCCCCCATCTAGCAAGAAAATACTAAATTCATTTAGTTTAAAAGTTTAAACCAAATCTCCTGGAAAGATAATGACCTCTCCTTGCAACACACAGAGTTACAGGTTTAAGAATTTGTGTACATTAAAGAAAAATAAAAGATGCCACATACATTAAATTAAATATCATTATAGATAATATGCTCTAATTTAACTATGATACATTTCATAATGAAATTTCCACTTTTACTAGAGTGTCACAAACATGTTTGAGACATGGTCTTAAATAAATACAATTCTATTAATTAAAACACTACCATGCTGTATTGCAGTCTATGAATAGATTCTACTTCCAAAGTGTTAACAAAAGCACATGGCATTTCACAATATCTAACTTCAAATAATATTTGCAAGTCTACATTTGCAGCATCTAAGTTTAGCAACAGACAAGTATATGATTATTTCCCTAGCAATATTTTATTCAAATATCTACTGATAAGCAAAACACAAATTTCATTATCCAGAGTAATTCTTTCTAGAAATTTTGAGATTATCTATATATTTCTCAACAGAATAAAAACCCAAATGCTTCTTTTATCAATTCTTTTAAGTCTACTTTAGAGAGACAGTGTCAGGCCTGAACATGAATACTGAAGTTCATCAACATAATGAATACAATCTTTGAAGAATCATGAACAGAGATTAAAAGAAAGGTTATGCTGAATATTTGACACAAATACAGATACAGGCCACCAATTTAAAGCCACCACACATGCATATTCCTCCTATACCCCATCCTTCCTCTCTACTTCCCTACTTTTGCTGCATGTTTAGGACCATCTTAGAAGATTCCATCTTTAGTAACTTACTCAGTGGGTATTTTGCCATTTATTGTGTAAGGTCAGAATTTGCATCCTGATACTGTAATCTGGTCTTCATGGGAAGATCTTAGTGTATAATCCTACTGACTTTAGTGGGAGTAAATGCAGCTGTGAAAGTTATCTTCAAGAGATCAAACTGCAAGATTGGGGCTCTTAAGATCTCATCCAGCAACGATGTACAGGCAGTCCCCGGGTTACATGGATCTGACTTACATCGGATCCCTACTTACAAACGGGGTGAGGCAACCCCGCACTAGCTGCTTCCCCCCAGCAGACCAAGGAGACGCGAAGCTAGTGCCCCCCTCAGCAGATCAGGGAGATAAGGAGTGGCTTTTCTCAGCAGACACCTCAGCTTGAGAATAAAGGACTGAGGGAAGTGAGGTGTGGGAGAATAAAACTGAGCTCTGGAGAAATGTTTGGCTAGCGTTTCCCCTACAATATGTACCAGTTCCGACTTACATACAAATTCAACTTAAGAACAAACCTACAGTCCCTATCTTGTATGTAACCCAGGGACTGCCTGTATACACATGATTAGCTTTATTCACGTAGAGTAGTCTCCACTGACCACTCAGTCAGTCTTTTATGGAACAAAAGTCCTTTATGTGGTGAAATATGACTAATTGAAAACCCACAGAGAAGAAAGATGACCATTGATGTCACTGGACTTTCAGTAACTACCTATATTCCCAACATAGTAAAATACAGGTTTTTGCATTTAAAATATTTACTGTAAAATGAAAGATATTTCCTGTACTTTTTGACAATACCAAAATAATGTGTTTAGATTTATTAATGCACTCCCTAGAAACTGCTATGAGATCTTAAATGATCTAAAAATCAAAAAGCAGTCCTACAAAAAGCAGAAACTGAGTCACATTACAAAGGATGAATATAATAAAAGACAGGTAGACCCATTATTTAAGTAAGAGGGAATACTTTAACAGAAAATGTAAAAATGGATGACATGCTCAATGACTTTTTTTAGTTTTCACCAAGAAGCTTATTGGTGATTGGACACCTAAAATAGTGAATGCCAGTGAAAAAGCAGAAAATTGAGAAGCTAATTTTGGGGAAAATATAATTAAAAAATTACTTAGACAAGTTAGAGGTCTTCAAGTAACTATGGCCTGGTAAAATACATCATAGAATAAGCAAGGAAATGATTGAGGACACGTAAGAGCCATTGGCTGTTACCTTTGCAAAGTCATGGATGACAGGCAAGAGTCTGGAAGATGGGAAAAGGGCACATAAAAAGCAAACAATAATTTAGGAAAATACAAACCATTCAACTTCTGTACCAGTAAAGATAATGGAAAGTCTAGAAGATAATTCAGTGATAAGTAACAGTGACATGGATTTGTCAAGAACAAATCATGTCAAACCAACCTGATAGCTTTCTTTGATAGGGCAACAAGCCTTGTTGATGAAAGGGAAAAATGGTAGATGTCTTAGAATCACAGAGCTGGAAGAGACCTCAGGAGGTCATCAAGTCCAGCCCCATGCCCAAGGCAGGACTAATCCCAACTAAATCAACCTAGCCAGGACTTTGTCAAGCTGAGACTTGAAAACATCTAGGGATAGAGAATCCACCACCTCCCTAGGTAACCCATTCCAGTGCTTTACCACCCTCCTAGTGAAATAGTTTTTCCCTAATATCCAACCTAGACATTTCCCACTGTAACTTGAGACCATTGCTCCTTGTTCTGTCATCCGTCACTACTGAGAACAGCCTCTCTCCAGTCTCTTTGGAACCTCCATTCAGGAAGTTGAAGGCTGCTATCAAATCCCCCCGGAACTCTTCTCTTCTTCAGACTAAACAATCCTAAATCCTTCTGTCTCTCCTCATAGGTCATGCGCTCCAGCCCCCTAATCATCTTGGCCGCCCTCTGCTGGACCCTCTCCAATCCGTCCACATCCTTTATATAGTGGGGGGCCTAGAACTGGACACAATATTCTATGTGTGGCCTCACCAGAGCCAAATAAAGGGGAATAATCACTTCTCTGGATCTGCTGGCAATGCTCCTCCTAATGCACCCAAATATGCCATTAGCCTTCTTGGCTGCAAGGGCACACTGTTGACTCCTATCCAGCTTCTCATCCACTGTAATCCCCAGGTCCTTTTCTGCAGAACTGCTACTTAGCCATTTGGTCCCTAGCTTGTAACAATGCTTGGGATTCTTCCATCGTAAGTGCAGGACTCTACACTTATCCTTGTTGAACAATGGGCAGCAATGGGCTTAATTGCAGCAAGGGAGGTTTAGGTTGGGCCTTCCCAACTGTCAGGGTGACTCATCAGTAGAATAAATTGCCTTAGGGACTCATGGATTGTCCATCATTAGAAATTGTTAAGAGCAGGCTGGATAACGAGCTGTCAGGAATGGTCTAGATGATGCTTGGTTCTGCCTTGAATGTAGGAGACATGGGGCTAGATTTTCTGAACTTTCAAGGTTCCTTTAAGTTCTACGATTCTATGACTTTAGTACTTTACACAATATAGCATGGCAAAAAGATGAATAAAGCTATGTCGTATATCTAGACTTGGCAATTGATACAGTCTCACATGATCTCAAACAAACGAGGGAAATATAATCTAGAAGGAGCTACTATACAGGTGAGTGCATAACTGTACATAAAGTATTAATCAATGGTTCACAATAACACTGGAAAGACAATAAAGAGTGGGATCCTGCAGGGATCAGTTCTGGGTCTGGCTCTGTTCAATATCTCATCAACGATTTAAATCAGGGGTGGGCAATAATTTTTGGACAGGGGCCACTTGACCAATTTTAGTATATGATTGCAGGCTGAGCTACTGAAAGGGGCTGGGTCTGGGGCAGAAGGGGCAGGGCCTCTCACCACGCTCCTGGCAGGAGACAAGACTTTGTATGGTCCTTTCTCCCAGGCCAATCAGGACCCGGGAGCAGTGGAGTGCACAAAGTCACTTGCTGTTCAAAACGGCTTGCAGGTCCCTCTAGGGAGCTGCCAGCCACTTTGAACAATGAATAACGTCACAAACTCTCCTTCCCCCAGTTCTTGATTGACCTGGGAACATGGGAGTGGCAGGGTGGGGCTGCATGTCAGATCAAATAGCTTGGCAGGCAGGGTCGGGTCCACAGGCTTTATCTCGCCTACCCCTGATTTAGATGCTAGCATAGATATTACACTTAAAGTTTGTGGACAACACCACACTGGGAGGGATTGTGAGTGGTCCAAAAGCCCAATTAAGAAATCAAAGTATTGTGAAAAAACTGGAGAAATGGTCCAAGGTAAACAGGATGAAAATTAATAAAGGCAAATGCAAAGCACTTCACCTAGGAAGGAATAATCAATTGTACAAATACAAAATGGGAAAGGACTAACTAGGAACAAGTATTGCAGAAAGGTATCTTGGGATCATAGTGGATCACAAGCTAAATGAGTCAGTGAGATACTGTTGTAAAAAACTCAAACATCATTCTGGGATGTATTAACTTAAGTGTTGTAAGTAAGACCTGAGAAGTAATTATTTTGCTCTACTTCACTTTTTGCCACATTTCAGGAAAGATATGGACAAATTGAAAAAAGTCCAGAGAAGAGCAACAAAAATAAAGATCCAGAAAACATGATATCTGAGGGAAGTTTGAAAGAATCTGGATAATTTAGTCTGGAAAAGAAAAGACTGAGAGGGGAGCTGGTGAAAGTTTTAAAATACCTAAAAGATTATTACAGCTAGGAGGGGAAATGCCTCTGGTGATATGAGAAGCAGCAATGGGCTTAAATTGAAGCAAGGGAGGTTTAGATTTGGGCATTCCTAACTGTCAGGGTGGATCATCCATAGAATAAATTGCCTTAGGGACTTGTGGACTGTCCATCATTAGAGATTTTTAAGAGCAGGCTGGATAAACAGCTGTCAGGAATGGTCTAGAATGATGATGCTTGGTCCTGCCTTGAATGTAGGAGACGGGGCTAGATTTGTTGAACTTTCAAGGTTCCTTTAAGTTCTATGATTCTATAACTTTGGTACTTTACCTGATATAGCATAGCTTTATTCATCTTTTTGCCATGACAAAAACCCAAACAAAACAGTATAATCTCTGATTAATTTATTTCTTTAAAAGATTTCATCTAGACCCTGCATATTCAATCCAGAGCACAGCAATGCCATTTGTATTTGCTATTCATACCTCCCACTTCCATTTGTTTATGTCTGAGAAATGGAACGTGACTAATAGTTTATACATAATTGTATTCACTCTTTCCAGCTATATAGAATTAACTTAATGGCTAATTTAAAATGACATTTATTACTATTATTTTGTAAATACATTAAACAATATAACAGATGAGGTATTTAAAAGTAGTCAGTACAAAATGTAGATAGACAATATAATAAATTCTTATTGGCATAATCAACATTGTTCTGAGGTGGTCAAGCATGCCCAGAAAATTCTGGGACAGCTCTATGTAGTGATAACTATATTGTATGTGCCAAAGAGGGCAACTAGACTATTATATATAGATTGTGTTAAAACTGTGTCAAAACATTACATCCCCTTAAGTGGGCTGAATAGCAGGTTTTTGGAAGAGTGCAAGACCATTTTTGCAAATCATCTATGCATGAAGTTTCCTGGAGCCAATCATATGATTGTTAGAAGACAAAATAAGTACTGAATTATATCAAACATAGGTGATATTTTAAAACAGGAATCTCAAATTGGCAACCCGTGGGCTATATCCAGCTAGAAAAATTGTAGAATCTAGCCCAGGAGTCCCGGTGGGCTGGGACTGGGCCTATCTATTTCCATTCCCAAAGCCCTACTTCTTCCCACCATCATTCCAACTTCTCCCTCCTCCCTCCAGCATCTTGGCCCCCAAGAACATGGCTTTGGAAATAAATGTGAGGAGTCCTGGTGTGGTGCAACATCAGTGGTCACCCATCCTCCACACACACAAACACCCCAAAGCAGCAGGAGCAACGGGAACTGGAGCAAGTGCACCCGCCAAGTGCGCTTAACTTCCCTGCAGCTCCTGCCATGGCAGGAAGTGTGAAGGATCCCGATTGCTGCTGCCACTCCACACCAGGCCCTCTGGTAATCTCCAAAACCACATCCTCTGAGATGGGTACCACTGGGAGCAGAGGGTGAAGCAATGGTGGGAAGCAGCAGCAGTTTAAGAACTATAATGAATCCTCCCCCCCTCCCCCACGGCCCTTCAGGACTTCCAGGGTAAATTGTGCAATTGCTCCAACCAGGGATGGCCCGTGGGCTGGGAGTTTGAGGCCCTTGTTTTAAATTGTTAAAAGTGTGATTCTGCTCTTGAAAAGTGACTTGATAAAAATGGCTTCTTGTTACCCAACAGCCATGTATCATCAAAATGTATTTGCTAAATTGCATGCCAAATGTTTCAAATGCTTATTATTACTATCCGTGCTACTTTCAACACAGTTGAGAGAATGAGCGAACTGATTCTTGTGCATCAGTGGAAATGTTTATTAAGGGCCAGATTCACAGAAAGATTTATGAACTTAACTGCTACTTTAGGCACCTAAATCCCAGAATCAGACCACACTGGGATTGATAAAATCCTACTCAGCTGCCCTAAACACTGTAGACATCTGAAATTGCTCAGCACCTAAACCACTCACAGAAAAAGTTTTCCTGCCTCTGTATGTTGGTACTGCAGCTTCACAGGGCTGCCGAGAGGGACAAGGGGCCAGGTGATTTAAAAGTGCCTGGGTTCACAGCAGAAGCTGGAGCACCAGAAAGTTTAAATCACCACCAGATCCCTATGTGGTGTGGTTCAGGTGGCGCTGAAAGCAGGCTGGCAGAGGGTAGTCCCAGCCTTGTCCCTTTGGCCCGAGGACGTGCCTCTTCTAGGGAGCTTGGAACTGAGCCCTTACCTCCAGTTTTCCCAGCAAGCCTGTCGCCAACTCTGTCCTTGAGTTACAATGTGATACATGAATGGGCATTCTAACTTGCCTGCAGGTCCCCCTCCAGTAAGCATGCTCAGATCTCCTCTACAGGATTGGCCTCTTACAGGCATAGATATACAAAATTGACCAGGAGAAGAACATACCTCCCCACTGCATAACTTTTAGCCTAGTGGCTAATGTATGTAGAATGACTCATGTTTCATCTAAGGAGTCCTAGCACAACCCTCATTGGGCTACTGTAGTGAGCGGACACCTAGTCTGCTGGCTTTTGTCCATTTCTTCCCATTCATCATAGAGACAGCCAAGGCATCAAACTCAGAATTTGTTAAACCCAGTGATTTTTAAACATCTAAAAGTAGGTGTGGAAATGCTCAGTAACACAACATCTACATTATCTTTTGAATTTAGCCCTGATTTCCAGTCAATTTCACCTGAGTAGGCACAAAGAAGGGAAGGTGTTTGCAGAACCCCTCAATCTAATTTGGCATGCAGAATTGTTACCACCAGAGATGATGCAGAAGGAAGAAAGAATGGAACTTGATTCTCAATACCAGACTAGGTTTGCAGGGCTGACTATTAGAAAAGACATACCCTTTGAAAACAGGACATACGATATAGAAACCATAGACACACAAACACTGATGCCATTTTTACAATCAGTTCTCAGAGGAGAACTTCAATTAAAACCATTTGCATAGGATTCTATAAACAACTAGTATATTAACTTAATGTAATTCAAGACAGAATTTTCATTAATATTTATTTTTTGGATAAAAACATTTTAATTGTGGGAGAGATGGATAAGCTCAGAGACCATATGATTGTATTTCAGAGAATTCTGAAAAATCTGCCTTGGATCATTATGTTAGTTGTTTCAAAGGCACAATAGTCTTTTGTTTAAAGACTTTTAGAAGAAGGTTCAATTCTTGGCTCTCTTACAGAGTCCCTGTGTCATTTTAGGAAGTCATTTAATCTCAAACTCCCGTCTGTAAATGGGGAAAACAATAGTTGTCTACTGCTTGCAAGTAATTCAAAAAATGAACTATCTAAATATCCCAGTGCAGTGTTTGCAGCATTATTATTCAGGGATCTGTGCTGGGGCCAGTCCTAAAGGAGTAAAAACTAAGATGGTGAACTTTGCAGATGATATAAAACTACTTAAAGTAATTACATCTAAAGCAGACTGCAAAGTGTTAGAAAGGGATCTCACAACACTGGATGAATGGGCAACAAAATGGAAGATGAAATTCAATGTTGAAAACATGTAAAGAAATGTACATTGGAAAACAATGAAAACTATACTTCTGGAATGATGGGGGCTAAATTAGTTGTTACCATTAAAAAACAGAGATATTAGAGTATTTGTGGACAGTTCTCTGAAAATGTGTAGCAGCAGTTTAAAAAGTGAACTGAATGTTGGGAATCATTAAGGATAGATTTTAACACAGAAAATATCATATTGACTCTATATAAATCCATGGTAAACTCACATCTTGAATACTGGAAAAACTTTAAAAAACCCAATGAATAGTCTAGCAGCATCTTAAAGACTAACAAAACATATAGATGGTATCATGAGCTTTCATGGGTACAACCCACTTCTTCAGATGACTGGAGTATTAAAAGTCCAGATCCAAGAATAAATAAGCAAAGATGGGGGAGGGGAGGAGAAGAAGGGGGAAAAAGAGAAGAAATTGGTGAATTGGATTGTTCAAATTACAAGAGGCTGATCAGAACATTTTGCACCTCTATAAGTACCCATTGTTTGATTGGTTAAGTCATTCGGTCACAACATCTGAAAAATCTGAAAAATAGATATACTGGAATTAGAAAATTTATAGAAGTACAAGGAAAAAGGCAACAACAATTACAGGTATGGAACAGCTTCCTTAATCAAGTAGATTTAAAAGTGTAGAACTTTTCAGTTTAGGAAAGAGACAACTAAGGAGCGACATGGTAGCTGGCCATTAAATCAGGACCTATGTTGAGAAAGCAAATGAGAAAGTGTTATTTTACTGCTTCTTCTTACAAAAGAACTAGAGGGTCACCAAATCAAATTAATAAATAGCAGGTTTAAAACAAACAAAAGGAAGTATTTCTTCACACAATGTACAGTCAACCTGAGGAACTATTTGCCCAAGGACTCCGTGAAGGCTAAGACTAACATGGTTCAAAAAAGAACTAGCTAAATTCATGGAAAATAGGTCCATCAATAGCTATTAGCCAGAATGGGCACGGATGGTGTCCCTAACCTCTGTTTGCCAGCATCTGGGAATGGGCAACAGGGATGGATTACTTAATGATTAGCCCGCTACACAGCCCTGCTGGGGCATACCCAGCTCCCTCCTTGCTAGCAGTTCACCGCCGGCAGCCACAGTGCTCCCAAATGCCAGCCTTCCACCAGGATTCTCTTTATTTTGTAGCTTTCCCAGTAACACTTCAAAATATAAACACACTTAAAGATTTAGTCATCTAATTTTATTACAAATTATATCATTTACAGCATGTCTTCACAGAATTCAATTTGTAGTTTACTCTTACATTTACCCTTTCAATAACTATAATTACAAATCTAAATAGGCATCAAAACATATAATTAGAGAAAAGACAAGAGTATTTCCATGAACATTTGCATGAATTCTGAACATGGGTGCAGGGGAAGAAATGCATATTGTTATCTGTGTGTCTTTGGGCACAAAGACATACTGATGGAGTAATGTATGCTGAAGTGATTAGGTCCAGCAGTTCGTTTAATCAGTCTTTACTTTATGCAACTTAGTACCATGCATTCCTCCCTTGTAATTTCTAGAACTCTGAAACAATATTGAGTCTAGTTTGCAGAATAACGCATCCAAAATACATGATCCAGAGTAAAGTGTTGTAATAAAAATTACTTGCCTATACACTACTATTTAACCAGCAGCTATACCTGTATATTATATGTGGCTCACATAAGTGGTTTCTATTCAAGTGCTTCATTTTGGAGTCAAAATACTCATAGCTATTAGTAACATTGGTCGGTATTATCTGGTGAAATCTGTACATGGAGGTGGAACTCCTCCATGTGTGGCTCTCTCTTCACCTGCATAGAGGATGACTAGACCACTGTATGGTGCCACTCTCTTGATCCTAGAAAAGTCTTTATAGGGACTTTATAGACAGGTCTTCCATTATATAGTTTTTATAGGGTCTTCTAAAAACAGAGGAAAAGGGCAGGAAGGTGCAAGGTGTTATTTATATACTGTTCACTCACCAATACCATAAGGAATTCACTGCAGAGATAATGTAGCCTATGGTTATATCCTTATATTTCCCCTTGTGCACTGTGAACATCCATCATCCTGAAAGGCCTCAGGCAGTGTCAGTAAGAGAAATACTGGAAATATGGCTCTATTAGGCTACGTCTAGACTGCAAGCCTCTTTCGAAAGAGGCTTTTTCGAAAGATACTTTTGAAGAAGCTTCTTCCGAAAAAGAGCATCTAGACTACAATCAGTACTTTCAAAAAAGCACAGTTTTCATTACATACCTTCTTTTTTCAAAAGAGCGCTTTCGAAAAAGGAGCTATTCCTTGTGAAATGAGGAGTGCTGCTGTTGAAAGAAAAGCTGCGTTTTCAATTTAATTTTGAAAGAACGCAGCTGTAGTCTAGATGCAGGCTACTTTTTTCGAAATAACCATGCAGTCTAGACACTGCCTTAGAGTCATACTGCCAAGGATTTGGAGGCACAGATAGTACATCTTTTCCACACAGACGGTCTTAGTCTTCCACAGATTTAGGGAGCCAATGGATTCTGAAGTCCAACACCTTGCCTAAATTCAGCCCTTTTCCTCATTTTTTTCTATAAGTGTGTAATTGGATGGCAGGAAGATAGGAAATCTGATCCATTTGCAAAAGGAAACACAAGTCTATTCTTTATAACTGGGAATATTACCATCTGATCCACATTAGCTTTGTGTTACATGGTCTGAGTCCTAAATGGAGAACACAAACAATGCTCCCTTATGGAAAGACCTGGATAATATTCAACAACAACAAAAAAAATCAAACAAAAAATATTGATCGCTGGCAGTATACAATAAGAAGGCTGTCTACAGGAATATATCATTATGGAGAGAAAAGGATTTGGACTGAGTAGTGGGTATCCTTTTTGCCTTGGGAACAAAATTAGAGCTCTATTTTTGTGCCTGCTTATTGAGATGCTTATCAATATGAACTTATACTTCATACTAAATACATTATCTTAGGCATATGCACTGGAGGACAGGTATTAGCACTGTGAACACATACCATGTGGTTTGTAATGTCAATGCTCTAAAATGACAGGTCTTCCATTTTTTTTCTGTGATGATTCAACTAAGTTGTGTCACAACCCTGTTGGTGTTGGACTGTGAGGATACTGTATACAAGTATGATATAGCAAAATTATGAACAGATTGCTCCTCTCCAGTCCAGGACCCTTGGAACCTGACTGGTGCCAAACCAAAAATTTGCCAAACCATGGGAGGTCAATATTAACAAGCAGCACTTCCACTACTTACTGGGCTCTTAGAAAACATTTAAGGGTAAATTAGAGGTAAATAACAGCACAGAACACTGAGAGCCAGGATTGGTTGCTGTAAACAAACTTTATGGGACCACAGGAAATTTAGCCAAACTCATGAAAATGGGGACATCTGAGTAACTAAGATCAGGCTGGACCATGGGTGTTGTCAGACCAGAGTGTTGACTTGAGAAGCTCAGTCTGTATACTGCCATATCACCTTTTCCCAAGTAATTTCTATTTTCTTGTGTTCACTCTTGTGTACTATCATAAAACAAAAGACTTTGCTTAGCTTAGAATAACTTCGTTTTATAAGAGGCCAAACTAGGGTTATCATTCTTTGCTCTAAGAAGTGCGTGATGGACTGTCTTGAACTGTTTTTTATGGTTGTTTTTGTTTTTGCTTTATGAATAGAAGGTAACTTTTTCTTAAATCAAAGATTAAAATGTTCAATAGAAAGGAATCACAACTAAGCATGAATAAACCGAGAAATATACAGTATGACAACCAGAGGGTAGTTTTAGAAGGGGAAAATAAAAAAAGAACAAGTTAAAAATCACCCAGAAAAGTTAGGTATCTGCAAGTCACCAGGGCCTGATGAAATGCATCCTAGAATACTCAAGGAGCTTATAGAGTAGGTATCTGAGCCTCTAGCTATCATCTTTGGAAAATCATGGGAGACAGGAGAGATTCCAGAAGACTAGAAAAGGGCAAATATAGTGCCCATCTATAAAAAGGGATACAAGAACAACCCAGGAAACTACAAACCAGCTAGTTTAACTTCTGTGCCAGGGAATATAATGGAGCAACTAATTAAGGAAATCACTAGTAAACACTTGGAAGGTGGCAAGGAACAACCAGCATGGATTTGTAAAGAACAAATCATGTCAAACCAATCTGATAGCTTTCTTTAATAGCATAACGAGCCTTGTGGATAAGGGAGAAGCGGTGGACGTGGTATATTTAGACATTAGTAAGGTGTTTGATACACATGATATTCTTATCAATAAACTAGGAAAATACAACTTAGATGGGACTACTATAAGGTGGGTGCATAACTGGCTGGATAACCATACTCAGAGAATAGTTATTAATGGTTCACAATCCTGCTGGAAAGGCATAACAAGTGGGTTCCGCAGGGGTCTGTTTTGGGACCGGCGCTCTTCAATATCTTCATCAACAATTTAGATATTGGTATAGAAAGTACGCTTACTAAGTTTGCTGGGAGGGGTTGCGACTAATCTGGAGGATAGGGTAATAATTCAAAATGACCTGGACAAATTGGAGAAATGGTCTGAGGTAAATGGGATGAAGTTTAATAAAGACAAATGCAAAGTGCTCCAATTAGGAAGGAACAATCAGTTTCGTACATACAGAATGGGAAGCAACTGACTGGGAAGGAGTATAGCAGAAAGGGATCTAGGGGTTATAGCGGAGCACAAGTTGAGCATGAGTCAGCAGTGTGATGCTGTTGCAAAGAAAGCAAACATGATTTTGGGATGCATTAACAGGTGTGTTGTGAGCAAGACACGAGAAGTTATTCTTCCACTCTACTCTGCACTGGTTAGGCCTCAGTTGGAGTATTGCGTTCAGTTCTGGGCACCAAATTTCAAGAAAGATGTGGAGAAATTGGAGAGGGTCCAGAGAAGAGCAATGAGAATGATTAAAGGTTTAAGAAAATATGACCTATGAGGAAAGGCTGAAGGAATTGGGTTTGTTTAGTTTAGAAAAGAGAAGATTGAGGGGGGACATGATAGCAGTTTTCAGATATCTAAAAGGGTGTCATAAGGAGGAGGTAGAAAACTTGTTCATCTTGGCCTCTGGGGATAGAACAAGAAGCAATGAGCTTAAACTGCAGCAACGGAGGTTTAGGTTAGACATTAGGGAAAAGTTCTTAACTGTCAGGGTAATCAAACACTGGAATAAATTGCCCAGGGAGGCTGTGGAATCTCCATCTCTGGAGATATTTAAGAGTAGGTTAGATAAATGTCTATCAGGGATGGTCTAGACAGTATTTGGTCCTGACATGAGGGCAGGAGACTGGACTCGATGACTTCTCGAGGTCCCTTACAGTCCTAGTACAGGCAGTCCCTGGGTTACGTACAAGATAGGGACTGTAGGTTTGTTCTTAAGTTCAATTTGTATGTAAGTCGGAACTGGTACATATTGTAGGGGAAACTCTTGCCAAACATTTCTCCAGAGCTCAGTTTTATTCTCCCACACCTCACTTCCCTCAGTCCTTTATTCTCAAGCTTTATTCTCAAGACCCTCCTTCCAACTGACAGGGGCGGGTGTTGGAGCTGCCCAGTGGCGTCCGTGGGGCCAATGGACCCAAAGCTGGCGGGGCGGGGTGCCTCCCCCACTGTCGCTGCCTCCCGCGACGCGGGGGGCGCTTCCCCTGCGGCGCTCGGGGCAGCTCCGGCTGAACCGCCTGCCAGACGGCGCGTCTTGGAACAGGACCAGGTACCTACCCAAAATAAACCCAAGGACAGGGAATAGCAACACAAGTGAGGGATATCTACAGGGTGAAAAACTGCAACGAGCATTTCTCCATTGAGTGTAGCGCTGAGGGCTGCAGATAGACATGGCTCTGGGACACCTTAAATTTCAAGCTGCTGCCTTTAAAGGCAAGCAAGGGCCTCTACTGCTGCTCTTTGTGCAGCCGTGCGGGAGCCCGGCTTTCGGTGCACAGGAAAGAGCCGCGCACACAGCAATCCCCTTCCAACACCCCACCCCGGGAGGCTCCTCCACGGAGCTGTGCAGAAGTGGGGGTGGGGGACACGGACGATCTCCCTTATTAGCAGGAAAAGCGCAGAGGAAGGGGGGGGGGAACAGGTAAAATGTCAGCAGGAGCAGAGTTAACCCTTCGCTGCAAGCAGAGGTGCTGGGGCAGCCGCCCCCCATTGCCACAGCCACAGCCCTGGGGAGGGTGGGGAAGGGGTGGAACATTCCCCATGAGTGGAGCACGCCAGGCTCCCCGGCCAGGGGACTCTATGGCACGGGGCCCCAGAGGCAACAAAAATGTCGGCAGATGAAAAATTTAACCCGTCGCCTGCCGGCCTCGGCGCGGACAGTTTTTTTTTAAAGCGGCCCCGGCAGCGCTTCGCATCCCCTTCCCCCGCCCTCCCCTCCGTGGCCAGGCTCTGGGGCTGGGGCCAAGCGTGCCCCGTGCGCCCCGACCAGCCGCTGCAGTGCCGGGTGTTTAACGGCAGAGACGGATTCCCCTTTAAATCTCCCCGCCTGTCCCCCCTCCCCAGGTGTCCCTCTTACCGGCTCGCTCCTCACCCTCCCTCTGCCTCCTCCCGCGAATGGGACTCCCATCCCAGTCCCACAATGCACCGGGCGCGCCGGGCTCCCTCAGCTCTGCCTGAATGGAAATGCCACCGCCGGGGCGCAGCTAGTGCGGGGTGCCTCCCCCACTGTTGCCGCCTCCGGTGACGCGGGGGGTGCTTCCCCCAAACAGACCAGGGAGATGCGGAGCTAGCGCCGCCCCCCCCCCCCCCAGCAGACCAGGGAGATGAGAAACGGCTTTTCTCGCCACTTAATTCGAACTAGTGGGAGGCTAGCCCTCCCCAGATTTCCCTGGTGGCCACTCTGGGTACCACCAGGGAAACTCTTCTGCCCCCCTCCCGGCCCCGGAGCCCTTAAAGGGGCACGGTCTGGCTATGGTGCCCGTGCCAGGTGCAAGCCTGCCAGCACCCAGCCAGCAGACCCTGCACCTGGCACGGCACGAGCCAGCCACCTGCTGCCACCCAGCCCTCCACCTCTTCCCGGGACCAAGCTGGCGGCTCCCAGGAGCCTGCCTTGGGCCACAAGAGGCGGACGCCCACCTGGTCTAGTGCGGACATCATGGACCTCATCCATGACCTCCGCACTAGGCACACGAAAGTGGCCGTCTAGGGCGGGATAGCTGCTAGCCTGGCCACCCAGGAGCAGGTTTGCATGCAAGTCAAGGTGGTCCAGTGAAACCCCTGATCCTGAGCTTAGAACGGCCGTACTGGATCAGACCAAAGGTCCATCTGCCGACAGCAGCCAACACCAACTACCCCGGAGGGGATGGACTGAAGACAATGACCAAGCCATTTATCTCGTACCATCCATCTGCAGCCTTCCAAAACAGAGGCCAGGGACACCATTTCTATCCCCTGGCTAACACCACTCCATGGACTCACCCCCTCCATGAATTTATCTAACTTCTCTTTAAACTCTGTTATAGTTCTAGCCTTCACAGCCTCCTGCAGCAAGGAGTTCCACAGGTTGACTATTTGCTTTCTGAAGAAGAACATTCTGTTATTAGTTTGAAGCCTGCTACTCATTCATTTCATTTGATATCCTCTGGTCCTTCTATTATGGGAACTAATGAAGAACTTTTCTTTATGCACCCTCTCCACACCACTCGTGCTTTTATAGACCTCTATCATATCCCCCCTCAGTCTCCTCTTTTCTAAGCTGGGAAGTCCCAGTCTCTTTAGCCTCTTTTCATATTGGACCTGTTCCAAACCCCTGATCATTTTAGCTGCCCTCCCTTCTCCCACCTCCTTTTCCCAGTCTCCCCCAGTTTTGTTCAATAAAGAGAGTTTCTATTTTTGAACACACGTGTCCTTTATTTTGTACATCAGGAAAGGGGGCTAGTGAGGGGTAAGTGGAAGGAGGTGAGGATGGAATGGGGTACGAGCCCCCGATGGGGAGGACTGGGGTGGCTGTGCAGGCTCCTTGGGGTAGAAGCTCTCCTGCAGCCCCCCGATTGATTCCCCTCCCCGGATGGCAGCCTGCGGCAAGTGCAGCCGGGCTGATGGACGAGTGCTGTGATGTGCCGAGTGTGGGCATTCAGGGCACTCCAAGCCAGGACTGCTTTGCTGTCCCTCATCGAGTTAGACAAGCGAGCGGGGAACCCCTGAGAACTGTATGCCTGGGGTGGGGGTCCGGTGCCTTTAACCACAGCCCTCGGTTAGCCTGAGGCAGCAGCTCCACGCTCTAAGTCCTAATCTGATGCCCTGCCGGCACTGCTTCCGGCCATCCTTAACCTCGGTTCAGGGTCCACTTACTGTGGACATGCTAGTTCGAATTAGCAAAACGCTAATTCGAACTAGTTTTTAGGTCTAGATGCACTAGTTCGAATTAGCTTAGTTTGAATTAACTAATTCGAATTAAGTTAGTTTGAATTAGTGCTGTAGTGTAGACATACCCTCATAGACCACCACCTAACCTCAGGAAGATTCTTACTAACAACCACAGGGCACACCATATTAAAACTAACCCTGGAACTTTTCCTTGCAACAAACTCCATTGCCAGCTTTGTCAACATATTTACTCCGGAGACAACATCACTGGACCTAACCATGTCAGTTATACGATCAAGCGCTCATATTCCTATATGTCCACCAATGTGATAAATGCCATAATGTGCCAGCAATGTCCCTCTGCAATGTATATAGGACAAAGTGATCAGTCACTTCGCTGGAGAATCAATCTCAGAAATCAGACATCTTCATTCAGAAAGACCTGTTAGCCAACATTTTAATGTAACTGTCCATTCCCTTAAAGACCTGAAAACATGTGTCTTACTTCAAAGAGACTCAATAGATTAGGGGGGAGAGAGAGACTTCAGAACTTTTATTTATACTAAAATTTGACATGCCGGGAATGGGCCTTAATTTAGATAATTACCTTACACATTACAAAGACAGCCTCCATACCTCTTGATATTCCTAATACTCCAGATTAGCCAGTTAATTGACTAACAATAAGCAATTTCCTCCCTCCTTGTCTCTTCATGGTTCCCTCACCCCCACGTTCTGTAGCTGATGTGTCACCATATAATTTGTTTACTCCTTCATTGTATCCCTTTTGTTATACAATGGTTATGCCAGTTCATTTTCAGAATATGATCAGAATATGATCTGAAGTGGGTCTGCCCCACGAAAGCTCATCACCTAATAAACTTTTAGTTGATTAGTCTTTAAAGTGCTACATGACTACTTTTTGTTTTTCCAAACTCGTCGGGGACATGTAGATGTCATGTTCCCTCCCTCCCTGAGACTCACCCATGAAAAGCATTAGAAAAATGGCATCAAATTTTGCTATAGAAAACTATTCTACGAGCCAGAATTATTGGTGTCCGTGTGTTTTATATATCTAAAATGAGAGAGAGAATGAACAAATGAATGAATAATACAATGCTTTTAATGAGGCCATCATGGAAGTAGAGGACTCAGGGAAGAGGTAGTATGATCCAGTGGACATGGCACTGAATTAGGGTTCTGTTCCTAGGTTGAGGGGCCATAGACAAGTCATTCTTCCTTTTTGCACCCAGAGGCTCCCCATCTATGAACCGGGTATAGTGATACTTTTCTGCCTATATAAACTACTTCTAAATGTATACAAGTAAAATGTTATGCAAGTATAATTGTGAATAATGAAGTTAAAAACCATGTTTAAGGGTTTTTTTTGGCAAATAGTTTGCAGCTGAAACAAATTCCATGTTTCTCAAATACTAAACAAACAGAAACTATTAATGTCAAATCAAAAACCATGAACATTTATACACCTAAGCAAGTTCTGATAGGAACTCAGTGTCTTAACATCCATAGATATAAGACAGGAGATGAGGGAATTTTATTATCAGAAGGGGAATAAAAATAGATATTAAAATTGAGTCTGAAGATTTCCAGGTGGGCAAGAAAATACAGTTTTAAATTATGTGCCAGTTATATCATGAAGACTAAACAGCAGGCATAGTATATACTTAAAACATTAATCTTCCAAATGTGTCAAGTGGGGTAATGAGTCCTCTTCTTTAATAACTATATATTTCTAGTACAGGCAGTCCCCGACTTACGCGGATCAGACCAGGAAGACGCGGAGTATAGCCGCGGAGGGGCTGGGGCTGCCCCGCTGCGGGCGTGCTCGAAGGCTTTGCTCCCCATCTCCCTGCAGATCAGGGAGACAGGGAGCAAAGCCGTGGAGCACGCCCGCAGGGGACAGCTCAAGCGCGCCGGGGCTGTCCCGCTGTGGGCGTGCTCCAAGGCTTTGTTCCCCGTCTCCCTGGTCTGGCCAGCAGACCAGGGAGATGGGGAGCAAAGCCTCAGAGCACGCCAGCAGTGGGACAGCAAGGCGCGCCTGGACTGTCCTGCTGCCCACGTGCTCTGCGGCTTTGCTCCGCGTCTCCCAGGTCAGCAGACCAGGGAGACGGAGCAAAGCCGTGGAGGTCTTGGGCGTCCCCCCCCCCCCCGTCTCCCTGGTCTGCTGGGGGGGTGCAGCTAGTGCCCCCCCCCAGCAGACCAGGCTTTTCTTGCCTACCCCTGGGGTAGAGCAGCTGGGGGCTGCCGGGTTGGTCCCGCAGCGCCGCTCCGGACCAACCCAGCAGCACCCCAGCTGCTCTGCCCCCGGAGTCCTGATTCAGCCGCTGCTGAAACTGACCAGCAGCGGCTGAATCAGGATGCCTGAGGCAGAGCAGCTGGGGTGCTGCTGAGTTGCTCCAGTAGTGCGGAGGAGCCGCGCTACTGGAGCAACCCAGCAGCACACCAGCTGCTCTGCCCCAGGCATCCCCAAGTCAGCCGCTGCTCAAACTGACCAGCGGCTGACTACAGGAAACCCGAGGCAGAGTTGCTCTGCCCCAGGCTTCCTGGAATCAGCCGCTGATCAGTTTCAGCAGTAGCTGACTTGGGGACGCCTGGGTTTCTTAAGTTGAATCTGTATGTAAGTCAGAACTGGCGTCCAGATTCAGCCGCGGTTGAAACTGATCAGTTTCAGCAGCGGCTGACACCAGTTCCGACTTACATACAGATTCAACTTAAGAATAAACCTACAGTCCCTATCTTGTATGTAACCCGGGGACTGCCTGTAATTAATTTCGTAGTTTTGTTGATAGGGTGGCAGATGAAAAATGGGGAGGGAGACATATGAAGAGTCAAGAAATGGCAGCTGTGTCTTATATTCATTCCTGTGACATCACTAAACAAGCCTCCTCTACCCTATGTTAAAATTAATTGTCATTAGAAGCACCTTATAGATAAAATTACTACTATATTAATAAAGTTTCAGTGATATTCACAATGGCCAAGCAGATACACAATCCATTTTGCTAATGAAAAGCTTAAATAGTATTATTTGAAGAAATATGTAAAATAATTTTACATTCAATAATAATGAGTTCTTATACCTTTTTCAGTTTAAAATTCAGCATAATTAGATCTACTGACCCTCAACATTCATGATTCAGAGCATGAGCCAACCACCAAAGGCCTGATCAAACTCAGAGCAGAATGCCTACTCCTCCAAAGACCTGCATACTTTGACTATGGCAGACTCTCAAAAAGCCACCTACTGATTTCTTATTTGCTTTCTAGGCATTTCTCCAGCTACAAAAATATATACATTTCTCATGGGTCTCCTTTTAATGCCTCTCAGGCCATGTCTACACTAGACCTGGAAGGTCAGTTTAAGGTACGCAACTCCAGATACAAACAATATGTAGCTAGAGTCAGCTTACATTAAGCCAAGCTTGGCAGTGTCCACACAGCAGGAGACTGACGGGAGCAAATGCCCCCACTGGTTTCCATCACCCTTCACGACTGCAAGGAGCACAGGCATCAGCTGGAGTTGCCCTCAGCATTTCATTTACGGGCCTAAATCAAACCTGCTAAATCAAATGCCAGAACATCAGTCTCTGGCATGGCAAGCGTAGATGTGCCCTCAGAAAAGTAACCTATCTTATCTCTAATTTCCCCATCCAGACTTCTTTCAGGCAGCGAGAGTATATGACTAGAAATCTTTTGACAGCAATATGGGTGGGGGGGTAATTCTCCAATCCCTTACTATAATTTTGTGTTCAGCATCTCTTCAGGAGCCGGAGTGATGAAATTATGTTCCTTTCTCCTTCAAGTAACTTCACAAGATTCTGCAGCTTCTCTTCACATGACTATCTGTTCCAAACTTTTCTCCAGCTCTTAATTCTTTACTTGGCTATGGGCAAGCTATTTTTTCTTCTTTACTAGAAACTTTTACTCTCGACAGACATTCCCAAAAATCTCTGTCCAGGTAAATCCCATGATATTCACTCCATACAATTGTATCCAAATTTTCAACTGTCTACAGGTGTCTTACTGGTATTTGCAACCAAATACAGTATTATTTTGAACAAATTCCTAAGGCCATGTCTACACTAGGAGATTAATCTGAATTTACTACATTTGACTTCTGAGCACCTGATTGTACAATTTCCAAGTTCCTCGCCCTCACTATAGGGAAGAATTGAATGAAGTTTGAGGCAGGCTCCATTAACGTAGATGCATTTCCTCATTCTAAGAGCCCCAGGAAGCACCCTGGGGAACTGTGGGAGGCCAATAAGTTTGAATTAGTGACACTAGAGCATCCACATGTTGGACTTACAAGTTCATGAACAACATTATTCCTCATGGAAAGCAGCACTACAGAGTGCGAATTCCATGGTCCCTTAATCCAGAGTAACGGGCTTGGTAGTGTGTATGCATTGCTTACAAATTCATCCTTGGGGCTAAGGTCCTAGTGTAGACCAAGCCTTAATGAATTATCAAACATTATGCATCTTCAAGCTCAGAAAATTCTGTAGAGCTATCAAAGTAATGAAATATAGAGTGCAGAAATTAAATTGCTATAGTACATGAAAATGAAGTTCTGCTACAATATAAGCTATGTAAATAGGCTTAACAACTGCTAACGTGTCATGGTTAGCTAACTTATCACACTGAGATGAACTTCACTCTCCATATGATTCATGGGCTTTCGTTACACAGCGTAGTTTACTTAATGCAGACAGTGAAGGCAAGAGATTAAATGAATACATTCACCAAAGGACCTGAAAACTAGCTTTTATAATGCTAAAATATGAAAAAAGATACAGCAGAGCTGCAAACTTTGTAATAATATACTGTGAATTTGCATTTTTTTAAAATCAGAATGAAAGCAAATTGTTTCACGTGACCTTTAAGTGCCTAAAAATATACCATCAATAATGTGCAACATTATCAGAGTTTGTTTTTAAAAAATAATTTCAAATTGTTTGAATTGGAAATATTGCATTTTAAGACATTTTCACCACATTATATCGAATGATTACAAAAATGTTTCATGTACTAAAGATCCATGTGTACATGGGTATGTTTTTATCCACATAGAAATCTAATAATATAAATCTCCTATAATTTAAAAGCACATTCTCTGGCCTGAGTCTGCACCTGTCTCTCCCAGAACGGTCTCCAGGAATACAGAAGCTGAAATAGTCTACCCCTAGGCTCCATTGTAGATGGATATGTTATAGGTATGGCTAGAACAGGATTGACTCCAGTAATCCCTAGGTGATATAGGATTCTCTGTGGACTGCAGTCATTTGCCATGAACTAGATCGTGTTTATCTAATCTGTGTTGGGGTTGACAGAGATTGGCCCAGAGAATCAGTAAACTGTAGCCAGCTTCCAGATTACCTCTTTTCCTCTCCAAAGTAGAAGCAGAATCCGGGCCATTATCTGAATTTGTTTTACTCTAATAAAAATATTTAGCAATATGGAACAGATCTATTACTACTCTGTCTTTTTATAAGATTTTTTTAGTAGAAGCATGGACTGAAAGTGCATGTTTGCTAATGGAAATCCATGGAATCAGCAAGTTTCCAAACCAACCTGCATAGGCACACTAAATGGGCACAAAAACTAGCATGTAGAGACAAATCACTTTACATGGAAAATTAATCCTATCACCACAGCGTTTTAAATCTTCCTTTTGTGAAAAAGTTTTACTGAAGAGTTGGGCCAAGACTACTCTAACAACATCTATATGCTTCCTATGTCCATGCTCATCTGAACATGGACATGAAAGGCAACAGCAGCTGTGATGGGGGTTTTCAGTTCCCAAAGAATGGGTGAAAGTAAGTAACTGAGCTCCAGTTATTGATTCTAAGGGTTGCTTTTAAAGCCAGTGATCACAAGGCATGGGTTAAAGCCCGTTTGGACCACCAGAAAGTGTTGTTTTTATGCTTCAAGTGGCCAAATGCAAATTTTTATCAGTAGCATATTATAGTTTCCATACTGGATTTCTGAATTTCCAAATTTCTGAAGATCCTAAATCCAAAGAAATAGCTTGACAACACCTTGTCACTGTTGAACCTTTTGAAATATGATTATTTGACTACCAGCCTCCTGATTCAGCTGTCATGGGCAGTGAAAGTAGTTTACACTTAAAATAACTTAAAATTCAGTAAAACTTCACACTAATATGTTATGGAACACAGGAAATTCATATGTGAGGTCTGTATTAATAGTATACCTGACAGGTATATCACCTCTACACAAACACAGGGCGTATTCTTTTTATGCTCTCAGAACAGACTCACTTAACCAATTGCTACTTATTCACTCATGAGAATTAATTTTCAAATATTGATTATAGGAATTAACAGATTATAAGACAAACATACATTTATCTGTCATTTTTATGCACCATGTTCCAGGAATGTAGAGTGGTATATATAGAGATGTACATATTGAAGTCACTTCCATGGCCGTATTATTTCATCTATTAGAATTCTTCTACCTTGATTTTATATTCCTAACCATACAAACTGTTAGGGCACGTCTACACAGCAGCATTATTTCAAAATAACCAGCATTATTTTGAAATAAGTGAGTGTCTACATAGGAAGTCCACTTTGAAATAACAGGCATCTTATTATGGATTCTGTAATCCTCATTCTATGAGGAATACCACCTACTTTGAAATAGCTATTTTGGAATCTGTATGTACAGATAAGGCAACTGGAGTGATTTTGAAATAAGAAGCCTCCAGGAAATCTCACAGATGCCCTGCTGGCCACTCTGTCCACACTCATCAGAACTCTTTAGCTTCTCTTTCCTTGCAGACCTTAAAGCTGCAGCCTCAGGGAAAACAGTGTGTGGCACACAGGAGGCCCTGACAGCCCTGAGCCACATAGCAGCTGTCGGACCAGTGCTTTCTTCCACCATGAGCGAACCCGATGTTTTCAGCTCTCCATAGCTGCATGGCAGCCAGCTCCCAGGACCCTGCCTGGAGAAGGAAGAGGCATACACCTTCTTGGTCTGGTGCAGAGATCCTGGACCTCACTAAGGTCTGGGGAGAGGAAATAAACCTCCAGGAACTCCACACCAGATGCAGGAATGTGGACATCTATAGCTAGATGGCCAACAGCCTGGTGGTACCCGCCTCCTTGGATGTCTCCCAGACATCATCCAAAGGCAGGGAAGGCCCCACAGGTGAGTGCCATTACATTCCCGAAACACACAGGCAGAGGCAGCTGGAAGTGAGGGGCAGCTGCATGCTCCTTGCTCTGCCTTTTCAACCTGGGGATTGTGAAGCAGCCTGTGCATGTGGAGCACCAGTCTGGTGGCACACAGCCCCAGAGGGCTGCAACAGAGGATCCATGTGCTCTGGCTCACAGGGGTCTACATAGGCCGCCTTTCATCCGACACCACAAGCCACCACTAAAAGGAGACACACACACAGAGCAGTGCTGCACACAGGGATGCCCGTGCTCTTGGGGCAGCATCCACTCCCAGGGACAGTGAGGGTCAGGAGCATCTGCTGCTCACACACACCTTCCCCCAAATGTGCCCCCCTTTCCTCCAGAGGGCAGGGATACAAGTTCCCTCCCTCTGGTATGCCGCCACTACCAGACCTCGCATGTGTGCATGGTACAAAGGGAAGCTCAGCTGCCCTGTGCCCCACCCCTCCACCGCCGCTCACAGGCTTCCAGTCTGGCCGGCACCTTCCCATGCCTGCTTGTCCCTAAGTCATGGGAGTAAGTGAGGCTTCCCTCAGGAAAGGGACAACTGTCTAGACAACTGGACCAGCTGCAAGAGAGGAGTGGTCACAGCCTCCCATGCCACCCTCCCGAGTGCTGCAGCTCTTCATGGTCTGGCAGGATCGAGGACTGGAGGAGAACCTCCAACTGCACCATGACACCTAATGGGATCTGCTGCAGTAGGGCCAATCCATCTGCATGGCCTTCCACACACTATTCGACCAGGTCCTGCCCCTTTGGCTTCTCCCCATAGCTCGCCCCCGACCATCATGGCTGCTGAGGGCCCTGAACATGAGGCAGTGGCACCACCTGACAAGTGACACTCCCAGCCCCATCTCTGAGCCTCTCCTCCCCCTTCTCCCTCTCTCCTCTTCCTTCCACTTTCCTCCTCTCCCTCCCAAGATCTTTCCCCAGTCATGTTTATCCCAATAGGAAAAAGATTCTATTATTTCCAAACAAAAAGTGCAGTTTATTGTCTATGCAGGGGAGGAAGGAGAAGGAAGGCATAGGAAGGAAAGGGTGTGGGAGAAGAGGCATTGCACAAGCCCCTGTGCAAGGCCCAGGGGAGTTTGTCACTGGGGTCCTTGTGAGAAACTTTCCCTCAAGGCCTCCTGTATACACACAGCCTCCTGATGGGCCTACTGGATAGCAGTTTTGTGTGCCTGCTCGAAGGCCCTGCTGATCTGGTCAGCCTCTGTCCCAAACCCCAGTAGGACCATTTTCCCCTTGCTTTCACCATTATTAAAGGACACAACATGCGGCTACCATCTCGGGGATGTTCCACTCACCAAGCTCCAGCCAGGTGAGAAGGCAATGGAACCTTCCCTTGAGATGCCCGAAGGTGCCTGTAATAATAAGAGGGCCTGACAATGGAGGTCTGGTATGAGGCCTAAGGCCTGAACAACAGTCAATGCTTTGCTAATATAAAGGCAGGTTCTGCTCACAGAACTTGGCAAAGACAGGGCTGCTCATATTACAGAAACACATACCTAGGAGGTACTAGGTACAGGCCATGAATATAAACATTCCAGGAGGATGGTAACAGAACATCTTGATGCAGAAACATCCCGGTACCGGTACACTCCCCATAGGAAACAGGGACATACCGACCCAGGTTCAGCACAGGGTCGGGATGACAGCATGATGGATAGGAATGTTTTGATCAAACCATCATATACAAGGTAATTGGTTGTAACTATGTACATCAGGGCATGTCAAGTGAATACATTTAAGGGTGGCACCTTGATACATAAGAAGTGATGTGTAAGTTTTTTGTACCTGTCTATAAAAGGACACTGCAAAAGGGTAAGCTCCAACCGACCTTGGGGGGAGAGGGGGTGCAATAGGCACCTGAAACGGTAGGTGTCATTGCCGACACTTACAGAATGCACAGTGGCTTTAGACTGGCTAACTGCTGTTAATATCTGTTATTTGGCTATAGGATTGCTGTGTGTTGATACATTGTCAATGCATGCCAAATGCACAGTGGTTTAGCATTGAGAATTTCTGCTAACAACTGTTAGTGCATTGCATTTGACAATAAACCTGCTCGATGATTTTAGCTTTGCCTGCACCTGCCATTTCCGTGAGCTCTCAGAGATCTCCTGTGTTGACTCAGGTGCACTCTAGATAAAGGGAGCACTGACACACACAGCCAAAAGTTTATCACCACCGACGGTGGAGAGGTCCTCTCGGCAGTGCACTAGAACGACCCTGAGAACACTGAACACTGACAGTATGACACTGGCAGTAAGACAGTGCCCTCAGCAACAATTCAGGCTCTGCTGAGCGTGACATTAAAATGTTCCTTTCTAGGGTCAAGGTGTCCAGAGTAGGGTTTCATGAGCCAGGGGAGCAGAGGGTAGGCTGAGACCCTTACAAGAAAGATCAGCATGTCCACGTCTCCAACCCTGATGGTGCAGTCAGGGAAAAAGGTGCTGGCATACAGCTTCCAGAATAGGCTGGAATTTCAGAAGACACATGCATCATGGCCTTCCCCAACCAACTAATGTAGATGTCTGTGAACTGTCCACGGTGGTTGCCGAGGGCCTGCAGGACCATCAAAGAATAGCTCTTCCGGTTAATGTATTGCGATGCCCAGTGGTCAGGAGCCCAGATGGGGATATGGGTGTTGTCAATAGCCCCCACACTGTTGGGGAAGCCTATGGCGGATCTCATATGGGCGTCCTGTCACCAGAGCACAAAAAGGAGCCATGCACACAGCTCCAGAAAGTTGTCCTTCTGCATACAGAAATTCTGGAGTCACTGCTGATCATCCTACAGCTCCAGGACAATCCGGTCCCACCAGTCAGAGCTTGTGTCCAGTCGCCAGAAGCGGCAGTGCACGATGTGCAGGGAGAGGGTGGTGTGAGATTTAGCTGCATATGCAGAGATGAAGAATTGCCCTACAAGGAACTGGGGTCCTGTTCCTGCAGGGCCTGGAAGGCAGCCCACAGAAAGTGCAGCAGGAGGTGCACCAAACACATAGAAGAGCCATTGACTGCTGGGAGGCATGTCTGGCACCATCTGCAGAGAGCTGAGGTGTCCACAAGGGTAACCACAGCAGACAAGGGAAACACTTTGCTGTTCCTCAAGGAGATAGGCAAAGGAGGAGAACCTGAGACACAGGGGAGTCCCTTGAAACTCAAGCCTCACAGGGTCTCAGGCAGCAGCCCTAGGGCTACAAGAAAGGGCTAACCTGATGCCCTGCCTGAAGTGCTTCCAGGTGGCCTTAAATGCAATTTAGCATCCAATGCATGTGGATGCTCTATTTCTAAATAGTTCAGTGCCATTTCAATGGGTGTTTGCTGTGCAGACACTATTTTGAAAATATAAATTTTGAAATAAGTTTGCAATGTAGCTGAGCCTTTGCTGATTATGGTAGGTGATGAGGATGAGACAAAATGTCAATTTTTCAAAATGTTCTACAGAGGCATCAGGTGGATTCTTAATATATACATGGTCTTAAAGAACAGAATCCACACACAAAAAACCAAACCAAACCAAACACAAGCCACTTATATAGTTCCCAAAGCAGGGCTGATGAGAGTGTCTGCCAGAGAGAAGTGGTATTGACAGGACACAGGGTAAAAGCCTGGAGAACAAAGGACACAGGCCTAGGAAGAAAGGAGAGTAGCAAAATACACACCCTGGACTTCAGAAAAGCAGACTGACTTCCTAAGAGAGCCGATGGGCGGGATTCTTACATGAAAAGGAAAGGAGTCTAGGAGAGCTGGCAGTATTTTAAAGAAGCCTTATTGAAGGCACAGGAAGAAACCATCCTGATGCGCAGCAAAAAAAACAAGTATGGTAGGCGACCATATTGGCTTACTGGGGAAATCCTTGGTGAGCTCAAAACACAAAAAGGAAGCTTACAAGAAGTGGAAACTTGGACAGATGACTAAGGAGGAGTATAAATATATTGCTCAAGAATTCAGGGGAGTTATCAGGAAGGCAAAAGCACAATTGGAATTGCAGCTAGCAAGGGATGTGAAGGGCAACAAAAAAAGGTTTCTACAAGTAGGTTAGCAAAAAGAGGGTGATCAGAGAGGGTGTACGGCCCTTACTGGATGAGGGAGGTAACCTAGTGACAGATGATGTGGTAAAAGCTGAAGTACTCAATGCTTTCTTTGCCTCGGTCTTCATAGACAAGATCAGACTAATGCAACAGACAATGCAGTAGGGGAAGGAGGTGCACAGCCCTTGGTGGGGAAAGAAGAAGTTAGGAACTATTTAGAAAAGCTAAACAAACAAATCCATGGGTCCGGATTTAATGCATCTGAGGGTACTGAGAGCGTTAGCAAATGTCATTGCAGAGCTTTTGGCCATTATCTTTGAAAATTCGTGGAGATCAGGAGAGATTCCAGATGATTGGAAAAGGCAAATGTAGTGCCCATCTTTTAAAAAGGGAAGAAGGACGATCCAAGTAACTACAGACCAGTCAGCCTTACCTCAGTCCCCAGAAAAATCATGGAGGGGATCCTCAAGGAATCCATTTTGAGGTACTTGGAAGAGGGGGAAGTGATCAGGAATAGTCAACATGGATTCACAAAGGGCAAGTCGTGCCTGACCAATCTGATTAGCTTCTATGATGAGGTAACTGGCTCTGTGGACATGGGAAAGTCGGTGGATGTGATATACCTTGACTGTAGCAAAGCTTTTAATATGGTCTCCCACAATATTCTTGCCTGCAAGTAAAGGGAATATGGATTGGATAAATGGACTGTAAGATGGATAGACAGCTGGCTAGCCTGTCAGGCCCAAAGGGTAGACATCAATGGCTTGATGTCAGGTTGGTGGTCGGTTTCTAACAGAGTACCCCAAGGATCTGTTCTAGGACTGGTTTTGTTCAACATTATTATTATTAATGATCTGGATGAGAGAATGGATTGCACCCTCAGCAAGTCTGCAGATGACACAGTTAGGGGGAGAGGTAGATACACTGGAGGGCAGGGATAGGGTCCAGAGAGACAAACAGATTAGAGAATTCGGCCAAAAGAAATCTGATGAGGTTCAAGAAGGACAAGTATAGAGTCCTGCACTTGTGATGGAAGAATTTCAAGCATTGTTACAAGCTAGCCATTCGGTATCTAAGTAGCAGTTCTGCAGAAAAGGACCTGGGGATTATAGTGGATGAGAAGCTGGATACGAGTCAAAAGTGTGCCCTTGTAGTCAAGAAGGCTAATAGCATATTTGGATGTACTAGGAGAAGCATTGCCAGCAGATCCAGAGAAGTGATTGTTCCCCTTTATTTGGCTCTGGTGTCCAGTTCTGGGCCCACCACTATAGAAAGGATGTGGACGCATCGGAGAAGTTCCAATGGAGGGCAACCAAAATCATTAGGAGGCTGGAGCGCATAACCTATAAGGAGAGACTGAGGGATTTGGGTTTGTTTAGTCTGAAGAGAAGAGAAGAGTGAGGGGGGATTTGATAGCAGCCTTCAATTTCCTGAAGGGAGGTTCCAAAGAGGCTGGAGAGAGGCTGTTCTCGGTAGTAACAGATGGCAGAATAAGGAGCAATGGTCTCAAGTTACAGTGGGAGAGGTCTAGGTTGGATATTAGGAAAAACTATTTCACAAGAAGGGTGGTGAAGTACTGGAATGGGTTACCTAGGGAGGTGGTGAAATCTCCATCCCTAGAGGTTTTTAAGTCTTTGCTTGACAAAGCTCTGGATGGGTTGATTTAGTTGGAATTGGTCTTGTCTTTGGCAGGGGGCTGGACTTGATGACCTCCTGAGGTCTCTTCCAGCTCTATGATTCTATGTTGAATCCAGGGCTAAGAGCCAGAGCCCTAATATGAGAGCCAATGCTTGAGACAAAAAACCCAACACAGGAATAAGAGCTGAAGGCTAGAAAGATGTTATCAAATGACAGGGGAAAGCGGGAGCGAGAGAGTCCGTTGAGCTGTTTGACAGGAACAAGGCATAAATGCAGGGCAGGACCTTAGGTGGGCTGAACCATGGAAGGAACAGGGCTGAACCATGGAAGGAACAGGGCTGGGGATGAGGTGAGCACAGAAAAGCAGAGACTCCACAGCCATATGAAGTGAGCAGCCAGTTCTCCACTGCAGCAGATGGACCTATAAATTAGGCAGCTGATTCTGAAGTTCGTCAGGCACGGTGATTACTGAAGCAGTTCCTGGGTAGCACAGCTAAGCATCTTAATAACTTTGCTTTAGGTGATCAGGGGAGCTGGACAATAGCTGCTCTTATCTGCTCTGACTCCAGACAGGGACTGATTTTAAGTATCTATGTTCTTAATTTGGAAGGTAATCCTAGTAGGTTACTAGGCTTTTCCACATAAAATGTACTTTCACGTAGTTTTATGATGTTCCCTCTTACTCATCATGAGCATAAAGCCACTGGAAGCACAATTGAAGATGGATGGTCTTGGGTGTCTTCAACTTGTTGACAACACCCAGCTTCAATATTTCTTGCTCCTGTAATCCATACAGAGCAGCTGTCTGCTTGTTGGAAATGCATGGGTGAGTGTGAAGCAGGTCAAACTCCATCCTGATGAAACAGTTATCTAGCCAGAAGAGGAGATGGCAAGAGTTGTGAGTGTATCACTGACTGAGGGTATATCTCCACCACGAGTACCTTAAGAACATAAGAATGTCCATACTGGGTCAGACCAAAGGTCCATGTAGCCCAGTAGCCTGTCTACCGACAGTGGCCAGTGCCAGGTGCCCCAGAGGGGGTGGACCGAAGACAATGATCAAGTGATTTGTCACGTGCCATCCATCTCCAGCCTCTGACAAACAGAGGCCAGGGACACCATTTCTATTCCCTGGCTAACAGCCTTTTATGGACCTAACCTCCATGAAATTATCTACCTTCTCTTTAAACTCTGTTATAGTCCTAGCCTTCACAGCCTCCTCTGGCAAGGAGTTCCACAGGTTAACTACACGCTGTGTGAAGAAGAACTTTCTTTTATTAGTTTTAAACCTGCTACCCATTAATTTCATTTGGTGTCCTCTAGTTCTTCTATTATGGGAACTAATAAATAACTTTTCTTTATTCACCGTGTCCACACCACTCTTGTTTGTGCAATCCTCAGGCAGTTTTATGCTTTAACATTAGGCTGTTCTAGCTACTTTGTGAAAAAATTTTCAGTCCTGAGAAATAATGTTAACCTGATGTAAGCTCCAATGTATTTAATGCTAGGTTGATAGAAGAATTCTTCCTTTGACCTAGTTACCATCTGTCAGAGAGGTCAATTTACATCCTTTCCATCACTATAATATGAGTCTACAATGCTACAGTGACAGTACTCCAGCTGTAGCATTTCCAAGTGATGATATATCCTGTGTGTCTGATTGGATTCTTAATAATAACTGAACAGTTATCTTTTAGAGATAGAAATGATGTAATTTTTTAATCATTTGCTTCTGGCCAAGAGATACCAATCAATTTTCCCCAAAAGTGAGTCTTTCTAATATAAATCATAGAAGCTTTAGCAAAGTAGGGACTGAAAGTTTGGCTTCTAAAAGTATGACATCTGCTTGGTTTTCAAAAAAGGTTGAGACGCGTAAGAGCTCCCACTTAGATCCTACATGGGTTGGGAACTCCCTACCTGAGAGAACGCCATTCTGACTGAGGGAGCCAGTTGAGCTAAATTTCTGTCAGTGAAGATAACATGGCTGCAACAAAATCATTCTCCAGATGGTTTTTTTTTGGGGGGGAGGGGAAGAGAAGGGGGAATATGCTTTCCTCACACTTGGTCTGAAATAGCTTGACTCTGTTGACTTACAAGGCATGATGCTTGCTTTTTCAACATGGATACTGAGCAAGCATTGCTATCACCTGAGGGGTTATGTAGCAGGGAAACAGAGATAATCCTTTGTCCTATTTGTCTGTCTGAGAGTGAGTTACTTTGGATGTGAAGTTGCTGAGCTTTTGAAATTATATTGTGCTTTTAATCAGCCGTTGAAAGGTAGTCAGTTCTTCTTGTCTTTTTATAATTTAATAAAAAAATACTGTAAATCTGGTTTCTTCTAGCACAAACCAAAATATTCTTCAAAGATTGCTTGCCTCTGTTGGAAAAATATTGCAGGCAAATTTAGTTTGGAGAAGACATTTTGTATTCCATAGCTAAACCCAAGATACAGTAAACAATACAAACTTCCCTACTTATATTTAGATGGTGAGGTAGCAATTGGCTAACACTAGTGTTTCAGCTCTGAGGATCTCAAAACTCTCCTGAAACCACATCTGCAGTACTCATCTGCCTGGCAGAGTAAGGTTTTTAACTACAATCCATCATATTAATCTACCTAGTAGCTGGAGAGATTTCAGCCTGTGTGTGCAGATTCCAATCTTCTCTCACAGTGCATGTTCAATTTAATCAGCAGAAAGTCGTGAGCTAAGTTTCACACATTGCCATAGGGAGAAGACAAGAGGAAAAAAGGAGATTTATTTTTGTAGTAACCCAGAAGTTGGTGCCAATGCCTGAAGTCCATCCAATTGGTATGATACACTCAGTTCCTGAATCACGGCTGGCCTCTATGACAGGTGAATTGCTGAAGCCTATAGATATTATCAAAAATGCAGTTTTACTTTAAAGGTCCAATGACTACAAATATCGTATGTTAGAAATTAAAACAGAGGTTTCTATATTTGACTAATGCTTTTGGGGTTTTTTTTGTTTTGCTTTGTTTTTTCCTTCTCTTAGAAATGTTAAATCAAGTCACATTAACAAGAAAATAAAAAGAATGGCGGGATCAAGGTTCAAGTATCTTCAGGATATATAAAGAAACTAGGAAAAATATATCTTGGATTTAGTCACAAAACATATTTAATCTATTTTTGCATGAAGTAGATTGCTGTACTCCTAGATATTCTTGGCAGCCCAGTATATCATGCATTTCCTCAGAAGACAGACGTCTCACTTAGAAACGAAGCATGAACTAAACACTGTTAAATTTCTACCATGTACAATGCCAATCAAAGAAAGACAATGATATTTTAACGGGGCCTTTTCCACATTGTAAAATTCATGGTTTTTGCACGGCAGCTAGATATAAGCACTATGTGCAGTCTTTTCAGTGTGTGAGACAGATATATCAATATTGCATAACATTATTTTCTGAGACAACAGACAGAATTATTTACACAGATATATTAGCAAATACACTTATTCCCATTAATGTACCCTTAATACCACTGGAGGCAGTTAAAAGATTACATTTGCATTTCCTTTTGCATTGCCTGTCATGACTTATTTATTGAATCATCTTAAACAGTAATTTATCACATTTCATTTGAAGATTTTACTATTTTTCCTTGTTCATTTGATTCTTAAGAGACCTGTGAAAGCTGCATTGTCTTGGCTGAACATTGTTTCCATTATTTTATAATTTAATTCATACAGCTCTCAAAATACAAAACTTAAGGTTACACATTCTGTGTTGAGCTTTACAATACACTTAAGACATTTATAGAATGTACAATTATGCATTTATTAATGCCCTGTAACGAATTAACAATAAAGACAGAAGTAAATATGATAATAAATTGATACATCTTATAATTAATAATATATAAATCAAGGGGGAGCAACAGTTGAACATAAGAAATAAATGATTTTTAGATATAGATGTCAAAACCTAGCTTTTACACAGTTATTCTCCATTCTAATGTTAAAATAACACATCCCTCAGATTAACAGACACTGCCCCAAACAGCAGAGAACCTCAGTCCTAAAATATATGAAGATTATACAAAGCTAAGAATAGCAGCTAGAAGTGCAGCCTACATTCATTTTATTCTAATTATAATAGTCCTTTCCACTCTGCTATTTGAATATTCAGAACTACTATTAGTTTGCCAGAAGCAGTTTTCATTTTCCACATATCTTCAGGACTCAATTAAATGGTTCTGGATATAGTTTTGTTTTTTTTTAAGTTTTTAAAACATTTACAATGTGAATATATCATTTTACTTATTCATGGAGTTTAAGAGATTAGTTAATGACATCTCCTAAAGCAGGAAAAGAGAGATGATTAAGTAATGGGGTTGTTTTCTACTAAAATTACCAGAGATCACAGAATACACTGCTTTGTCCATTTTATAAAGCTATTATACTACAATATATAAAAGGAGCAGAAAAAGAGTAACAAAAGTATGCTTACTAGCTTCCATGTTTTTCAGCCAGCTAAAGCATAACTCATAATGAAAGCTTGCACTGAGAAATGGATGATAATTAGCATTTATAGCTTCAGAATTATGTATAATCATTAAGTAATTAATTCTCATAATACCTGTGACTAATTCATTCTGGTCCTGAAGCCCAGGCAAAGGCCAATGTACCACTAAATACTTTTTAAGCCTTATTTTGAGGATTTAAGTAGAGGCAAGTAGTATAAAACCCTTGTGTTGGAACTCTGAACCAAAGTTAAATTCATCTTGTGTAACACAGGAGTGATATTTCCATTTTACAGGTAAGAAAATGGAGATGTCTTAAGATACTTGCTCAAGGCTATACAATGATACTGCAAGAATTAGAATAATAGAATGGGCAAGATTGGAGGAGACCTTAGGAGGACCAAGACTAAGTATTATCTAGACCAATGACTACCAACAAGTACATGGATATCTGACTGGTTTGGCTAGAAGTCTATCAAGTACTGGCACTTCAGCATCCCCTAGCCCACTGCAATGCTTCTCTGGACCTCTGCTTGTAGCTGTCCCCTGGAAGCCCCCTGCTTGAAGTGCAGTGTAGGAGGGTTAGAGAAGAGCGGTGTTGATATCAGGGTGTCCCCATCCTTTCACTCCTATACGCCAGCCACCTACAAACAGAGGGAGCTATGACAGGACTCAGGATGGAAGGAGCTTGCTTATAGCTGCTCCTATATCTGAACATGCTTACTTTGTCACACACACACACACACACACACACACACACACACACACACACACACACACACACACACACAGTGTGTCTTCATCATTCACACAAACATATGCTATCTTTCACACTCACCTCCTGACCTAACACATGCTTGTGGTGTATTTACTTCTTGCAAAAGGAGCTATTTCAAGTTTTGGACTTGTCTATACATGTATTTTTTTAAAATTTCTTATGCTTAAATTTAATTATTTAAGTAGTGAGTTCTAAAATGCCTATCCTGTTGTGGCTGCAGTAATTATCCCTATGGAAAATTTTAAATTATTTTTTTTTTATACAGACAGATAAATAATCAGAGTCTCTGATTTCTATGGTGGTGCACATCTGCATTTTACTGTAATATTGGTGCACATAAAATTCATTCCCTCCACATGCGGAACACTGGCTAGGAGCCTTCTGAAACCAGGTTTCATCTCCTGGAGATTCCTGTAGCCAGATGGGGAGATCAGCTGCTAACTGTCCAGCAGTGTTAAGGTAAGCTTCCTCCTGCTCTCTCCCCTGTGCCACTCCTGGAAGCATCTGGCACTTCTCTACAGCTCCTGGGGGAGGCAGGGCAGAGGGCCTCTACATGCTGGACTTGCCCACAGGCACCACACCTACAACTTCGATTGCCTGGAAATAGGGAACCATGGCCAATAGGAGATGTGGGGGTGATGCTGGGGATAATGCATGGAGTTATCTTCCCCTTCCCTGCCAGGACCCACTCTTGGGCATGCCGGATGCTTTCAGGGGTGGTACAGATACAGGGTGGGAGTGAGCCTGCCATAGCCCCAGTGTGCCTAAGAAGCTCCTGGAGGTAAGCAGTGCCCAGTCAGAGCCCACATCTTGAACTCTCCCCTCCACCCCAAGTCCCTGCCCGAGTCTGATGAAAGCAAAAAGGACAGGAGAGAGAAGGGAGATGGAGTGCCCAGGGTGGGGGCTCAGAGAAGAGGCAGGGCAAAGTTATTTACATTTGAGGTAAACCCTGGACTGTGCTTTAATTCAAAAAATGATCTTATGCTTTTAAAAGCTGGAGACCACTTGACCATAACTTCTCTAGGCAATTTATCCCAGTGCTTAACTATCCAGTTAAGAAGTATGTCTTAATGTTAACTTAAACTGTTATTGTTGCAATTTAAGCCCATTGCTTCTTGTCCTGTTTTCAGATGTTAGAGTATACTTTTTCCTCTCTCCTGCATTTAATAAACTTATGTACTTAAAAATTAATATCCCCTATAAGTTTTCTAGACTTAAAAATGTATTTTCTTCTTCAATCCCTCTTAGATCATGTTTTCTAGAGTTTTTTTTATCTGAACTTTCTCCCAAAACATGGTACCCAGAACTGGATATGATAGGCCTGTTGAGACCTAATCAGCATGGAGTAGAGCAGAAGTATCTCTCATGTCTTTCTTCCAAGACTCCTGCTAATATATTCTAGAAAGATATTTGCTTTTTTTGTTAACAATCTTACATGGCCAACTCATCTGTAGCTTGTGGTCCATTAGGACCCTCAGAAAATTGGGAGTTTTAATGACTCCAAGCCTCCTGTGCTCAGCTCCCCTAGCCCACAGTGCTGTTCCTCTACATATAATAAAAACTACAGTGCAACTTGCAGAATTCATGGAATAAAAAAAAAATTCTCTGACCACAGAAGTGGTTCTTATATCCAAGCACTCAAAGTATAGTAGAACTCTCTAAATGAAATACTGAAATTACCATCAAATTGAACCTGAATTTAAACTTAAGAAAGTTCGGTTTTCAAATACAGTAAAGTATTGGTTTTCAAATTCACAAGAGACAAGATTCAGGTAATGAAATGCATATAAATACATACACCATAATTTTTTTCTTTTTTCCTCTCACACTATTGCTGTTCTGGAATAAAGCTTAGGTTAGAAATTGAAGAGCTGTAATGTCATGACAAAGATTATTTTTTAAATACAGTTTTTTCAGTGTGAGTGTAATATGTGCTTTAGAAGCAAGCCACAGCTGGTAGTGATCTTATAAAATGGAAAGGAATATGCTTATTTTAGACTTGATTGTGCAAAGTGCCACAGCGATGACAAACCATCATGGTGACCTCATATGCTTTTGTAAAACAATTACACTGACATGTTAGTAAATCTAACTAATGCATATTCCAAGGATTTGGTATGTATGCTCCGTTTACACTCCCAAAATCACTGATAAAGTTTTGCAATTAAAGTTAAGGTTTCTCCATAATGTATGTTCTTTGCTCTCACCCCTTTGTAGTTATTTCCACGTTTCCACCCCATTTTTCTTTCAACTCACAGTTTTCCCTCACCCCTCATGCCACATATTTTCTTCCTCTGCCACATACTGTCCTTTTCCATAAATTCACCCTCATGGAAAGTAAGCCATAAAGGTCCATGCACTGTTTTCCCTCTCTCTCTTGCAGTGCTTTTCATAAAGTATCACACAGAAGATTCCTGAAGTTTTTATATTTCCTGCATTTCAGTTAATTTCTTTATTGAATAATGGGATTATGACATACTCTTGGCAAGATTTTTATGTTGAAATCCTATTAGTTAAAATACCATAAAATATTGCAACTAATGTTTGTAACATGACATGCTTTTTGGAAATGGAGAGGCACTTTTTTCACTAGCAGGTTCTGTCAGGTTTTTAGCAGATTCACACATACAATAGTGAGCATAAATCCTATCTGATAAATCTTGTTATTATATCAGCAACTTAAGGAAGTGTTTAAGTAACAAGTTCATGACGTACACAGTGTGAGAAATCGCACATTACTTCAACACTTTGTTTATTATAAACTTGTTATTTCAACTCTGCCTACATTTACCAGCCTTATTAAAGCAGGTTTTTAAAGCGTATTCTGCTGAAAGCACTCCTTTTCCTGGTGGTTTTTTTTTTTTTAAGATTTTTTTGAAACAAACATGCATTTATTCAAAATTTAAAATCACTATACATGAAACTTAAAATCTTCTGTCAAAGATATGGTAATATTTTCTGTATTGTTACTACACATAACCTATCAGAAAACAATATATTTTAAATGTATCTTATTTAGTCTCTCAAGATTTATATTAAAAATAAAAAATCAATGAAAAACAAGGAAAACAGTGATTTGTTTCTCAGGTTTCATTACTTTTTTCCAGTTAGAATTCTGGAGAAATAGGAGATAGTCTGTTGGTAAGCTGTGGTGGGGTGTTTTTTGGTCCCAATTGATTGTGAGGCAGCACATTTTTTATTTTGAAATGCATTAATATTTTCTCATCTAAAATACAGAAATTTACAAGCAGTACTTTATGAATATTCATATATTTTAAAAGATCACAATGATAAACTAACCTAACCTTCTTCATTACATAGGCCAAGTGATGTTATTTCTGCATTTCAACCTTTCACAAAACACAAGGTACTACACAGTAACTATTTCCTAATTACCTAATTTGAAGGAAAGTATAAAACTGTTGGAATTCAAAACTATTAAAAAGTGCCCTAAATTTCTGTGAAATCCTAATATATGAAAAATACTTAACATAGCAATCAACAGTATTATTTAGGTGTATTTGCATAGGAAAAAGCAATAACAATACTCTTCTTGCCTTGCATTAGCTGTATTACATTAACTCTTGGTTAGTCCACATATATTATGAGACAAATGATGGCCTCATTTACACCTTTTATTCCATTGTCATACCACTGACTTCACTGGTGAACAGACATCAAAATCGCACATACTATGTTTATGTAATACACCTAAATGTGCTTTAATTAAAAAAAAAACCTACATATTTCTAGCAAATGAGTAAAGCTGCCATTAAAAAAGCTAATCACAAACACAGTCATTAAGTCAATCATAATGGCTAAAATTTCCTCTACCAAATGTTAGGCAGCAACCAGTTCTTTTAGAAAATTTCCTGTATCAAATGGTAGGTAACAATTCCATTAGATATGAAAGGTGATATAATTAGAAATTGACCACGAAGAAAACCATGGAAATTTGGATCTGAACTTAAGGACTCTGGCTTAACTCAAGATATTAGTTTTAACTTTTATTTTATTCAGCTTTCATATTTAAGCAAAGAAACTATGAGATATGGAGAATGAGATTAATTAACACCAAACTATGTAAGCAACCCAATGTCCCAGACTGCTGAACTTGGAAAAATTCTCATTACTGTTTTGTGACTTGCTAATCAAATGTCTTAAAGTATGATAGCATAAGATAGAAAAGAAAAGAGAAGTTAATTTACTTACTCTGGTTATGGAGGTTCAAACCCTGCAGTCAAGTCTGTAGTTATGTTGACTGAGCAAGGCCTACCTACAATGTTTGGTTATATGAAAATACTAGTACATAAAAAGACAGTAAAAACAGTAAAGTAATCAAGCAAGATATCTGCTCAGCAGATAAGCTCTCTCTATCTAAATGGGAAAAACTAAAATAAATTTACTCCCACCAAGGAAGAGAAATCATTAATTTATCCTAGTAGACCTACAGTAACTAAAGAACAAACTACATCATCAGTTAAAATTAGGAATACAGAGCTCTCATTTTTTTCCTCAGAACTATGTTCTGTTGCTTTCTTGACCTGGGAATAGCTTATGTAGCTCTGATTCTCGACATCTCAAAAAAAAAAGCTGTCTACAATTACAGCCTACAAAGATGGAAAAAAATCATAAAATTAAAGGAAAAACCTATGTGTTCTTTTGTGTTCTCCCTCTCCCTAATAGTTCCTGTATTTTTTCCATAATTTATGATGCTTTAGGAAAGAGCTTGTTGTTATTTCCAAAAATTTTCTATAATTCATATGATTTAGCTAAAAATGCTTAATTTAAAACTGAAAAACATATGCGTCTCCAAAACTCTTCCTCCATTAGTCTGGTATTCTAAATAGAGTCACACATCCGAGTATTGGCAAAGTCAGGGTCTAACAGTACAATGACAGAACAGTAAAACATGAATCCTGGACTTGTCATAAAGAATTTAATTAACCACAATTGTTCTGTCCATTCTGTTCTGAACACAACTTGAAGTTATGAGAGAGGTAAGGTGGTTATGGAAGTTATACACAGCTGCCCATCTGTGCTCCAAAAATGCTCCATTTTCCTTGCCACACCCCTTATATTGGGAAAGAAGAACAGCACAGTGTTCTATATTAGCACTACTTTAGACTCTCCATATTCTGAAGAAATATTCAAAGAGACAGTTAAAGCAGCTTTGCACTCCAAGAGTACTAATTGTAAGGAAGACCTACATGTGCGAATGAATATACGATCCTATCTTCCAAGTGTAGAAAAAATACTCAGCCTTATTAATTAAGGCCAGATTCTCCTGGGTACTTAGAACACACATTCTTTTTGAATAATTAAAGAAGAGAACCACATAATACATCTCTCTCACCTCTGTTGTGTTATTTTGAAAGTACGTGCTCCATTCCTCTAGATATTTAAAAATCCCTATTATAAAACCAAATTCTCAATTTCTTTATTATAACAAAGATTCCTTTGCAACCAACCTTTCCATTGGGACAATTTAGCTAAGGAAAATTAAAGATAAGATTATTTTTTACATGCATGATTTATAGTGCATATTCCTCGGTTACTGTAGATGCATCCACATGGATTACACTAGAATCAACACTGTAGCCAAATACACACACACAAAAATATTCCTTCAGGAATAATTACCTGGTTAGACAACACACATTCAAATCATGTCATCGGTCTGTGGACAATTTTTTATTAAAGCAAGACAAAATGTTATTTACAGTACTGCCTTTTAGGCTATGTCTGTATTGTAGTTTGCAGCCCAATGCAAATACACAGAGTCACACCATCGCTGCTGGAACTAGCAAACCAAAAATAGTAGGCTAGAGGGCCAGCTGAGCATATGCCCTGGGGACTGGGAAGGTTTATACTTCAGTTGCTAGCCAGAGTTGCCAATACCCCTCGAATATTCTGTCATTTTCAAGCAGAAGATGTGCATGTCTGTTTACTTAAGCTGGGAAGCGCAGTCCCAACTGCAGTGCAAACATTCTCGTGAAGAGACATTACCAACTTAAAGATCAAAGTTTGAACCTACTATTGCTATAAAACACTAGAATTGCTGCAAGAGACACATTTGGGAAATGGCCGCCCTCATCTCTTTAATTAAGCTGTGTGTATATAAGCAAATGAAGTTTTACTTATTTTGTTGAAAGGGGCTTTCCCATAGCAATGGAAGAAACATTTTTTACAATGAGAAACTGTATTTGTAACAATTAGCTGGAACACAGAAACGGGTGATATATTGCCATATTTAGTTCACCTGTTTAAAAAACAGAAGTGATTTCTAATGACACTTTTATTGGTGTCAGATCTATAATGTACTGTGAAAGCCAAGTTGCATGTATCATCAAAAAAGGGGGGGGGGGAACGATCTTCCTGCATGCACTGAATACCCTCATGTCCCATTGACTGAATTGGAGGCCGCTCAGCAGTTGGTAAAAACCAAGAAATTTTTGTTCTTCCTTGTGTTATGCAATAGTAGACTTGAAACAAGGAAAGAATGTTCAGATACAGGCTGGAGGAGTAACTGGAGACATAAGAAAGGAGAGGCAAGATGTGCCTGTTGCATCATGACCTGCTGCCAAAGAGCATCCAGGGGAGAGCCACTCTTTCACATATGGTAGAGAATATGCAGTAGTGATCAGACCAGAGAAATAGTTGCAGGGGATCCTGGCATGACCACTGTGATGCTGTGAAGTGTTGTGATGGAGTCAGTCACTAACTCAGAAGTGCGAGGGAAATGTTTGTCATTCCACAAGAGTTTGAGGTTGATTCTTTTTCCCCTATCCCGAAACAGGAAAAAAGTTGTATTCCTAAACATTTACACACACCAATAATAATTTTTTAAAAATCAGGTTGGGTCATCAAAATTGTATTTTGATTTTTTTTAAATGATATCCTCTTTTAGCATAAATAAACTCAAATTATAAAATTTTAATCTGAATGGAAAAAATTGGGAGATTTGTGGTCAAAACTCTCCCTTCCCCCCCATTTAAAAATTGATGAATCGGCATTTTCTGGTGAGGTTTCATCAGAAAAATCTTTGCCAGTTCCAGTGATTTACATAAACCAAGTGAAACAAGCAAGGACAGAAACATGCAACATCATTAGGAAAAGATGAGAAATTTGCCAGAGTAAACCAAAAAACTGCACAATATGTTCATTTGTTTCTTCTTTCAAAAACCATATGGGAAAAGGAAAACATCTGCCGCAAAAGGCACAGCTCAATCCATGAACTATAGTGTGACAATTTAACCTTATAAATGTCAAAAAAATATTAGTGAGATACTACTATTCAAATTACATTGAAGTAAATTTGCTTATTTGTTTTGCCACCAAAATTGCACAGATCCCCTTGATTACTGCAGTGTTTATGGCAGATATTTTTTGATTGTAGGATCTCTTCTAATAATCAGTAGTACAAACTAGAGACTATGAATTCTGGGAAACAGTCATTTTTTCCTTTTAGGCACTGTGCTGCACAATTATTAAAATTCATTTGAATTATTGGCACCCTCACTACAAGTGCACCTACTCCCAATAGTGGCTGACAATGGACTCAGGTGAAAACCTGCAAGGAATTCAAAAGATATTGCATTATCTCAACTAATAACAACAGGGAAAGATGACTGCATTATCTCAACTAATAACAACAGGGAAAGATAAAACTATTATAAATTTCTCCCTGCCGTTTTATATGGACATGCAGCAAGAGTATAGAAAGCTTCATAAGCTGTTATTTAACAGCATCATTGAATAGATCCACAGCTAAGCATGGAGTTTAGTAACTACTGTACATTGATGTGGCATTTTATGAATGAATTAACATATAAATAAGTGCAAAAACCACCTTAAAATGATGAGTCCTGTAGTTTAAAAACGGTGCAGGATTTTGTGTTAGCATTACACTAAAGATAAAAGCAACAACAAAAAAATCCTGCTTCTTGATGTGGCCTTTGCTCGTTAAAAAGTAGGTCGACTAAGCACTTAAAAACTAGTTCATGGACTCTGATAAATCCTAACATGAAATCTTTCAACTTTTAAAATGTAACTAGTACTGATTGGGTTCCTGTTTTAACATGCAAATGTCCTGGACCACAAGGGTGATCAGTATTGCAAGGTTTTTTGCAAGTAAATAATGAATCAAATTCACTGACTTCCTGCCATATCCACAAAATAAAAACTTCACTTTAAATAAATAGATGCTGAAGTCATACTTTATTCTATCATGCTGAACCCCTGACTTTGAATGTATAGTCTTCTAGCAGATATAAACCTCTGTGTTCAATATTACTACCACATGTCAAATTCAGGATACATCTATACTACATATTAATTTTGGAATAAGCTATTCTGGAATAGTTATTCTGAAATAGCTTATTTCAGAATAGCGCATCTACACTGCAGGGAAGCCTGAAAATTACTCCAAGGCAGGTTTCCCTAATACAGACATGCTATTTTGACTTAGAGGCCCCAGAGGCACTAAGGAGGAGTAAGTTACAATGGCCCTGGTGAGAGGCCATTTCAAATAGCAGAAGTGAAATATCTACACAGCCCCTATTTCAAAATAACTATTTCAGAATAGGCGTTATTCTTCATAGAATGAGGTTTACAGAAGACAGAACAAGCCTCCCTTTATTTCAAAATAACGCTATTGTCGTGTAGACGCTCGCATTGTTATTTCAGAATAATGCCCATTATTCCAAAATAATTTTGCTGTGTAGACACACCCTCAGACTTGATGTTTATAGGTGCAACTCTGGATTTCAAATCACTTTTACACCCATGTACCAAATCTGAATTTAATCCATTTTCTTTTTGTTCTGAATTGTAAAAAATAACAGCAGTTAACTTATTAACTTTCAGTTTGTCAGAGGAACATCCTCTTTACTTTTAAATAAAAAAATGTTGAAAATATTAATAGTCATATCTTTCTTTCTCCAGTCATTCACATTCAGTACCAACAAATATTTGACAACTCTAAATTCTATTCACTTATTCTATCACTTCCCTTTTTTAAACAAATATTCTTCCCATCTCATTCCATCTAATCATTGTTGGCAGCACCATCCAACTTTCACTGAATGATATATATGGCTCCTACACACTTCCACAACTGGGACCAATTGGACAGCAGATGTAGCTTTTAATAGGCTTGGGAGCAAGAATATTGAATTTATTCATTCTTTGTTGTCAACCTATTCGACCACACACTTAGCCTGGTGGAAGAATCTGTCCTATCTCGAGGACTCTCTTACTGCTCCAACGCCCCACAAATATGATTCCGTTCTGTGGAGATCTACAAGCCTACTTCCACCACCTCTGTCTAAAGAAATATTTCCAACACACCAATGAACAACACACTGACTCTCTGGTTCCCCAGTGCCAACCCCACAAGAGGAAGGCCTCTTTATGTGGCCCGCCCCTCCCCCAATGGTCATAATGAGACTCTTGACTTCTTCATGACTGCTTCCACAAATGTGCATTGGCTGGCATTGTCAAACAACATGTAACATAACCTCAGCCATGTAGATTGCAATGCTTAGTCTGAAAAACAATTCTAACATTATACTCAAAGAGACTGACAAAGCAAGTGCTGTAGTCATCGTGAACAGAACACATTATGAACAGGAGGCTGCCAGACAACTCACCAACACCAGATTCTACATGCTTCTCTCCTCTTATCCCACTAAAGAATACCAAAAGCCCTAAGCCATCTGCTCCAGCAACTTCTTGCTACAACTCAGGACCAAATCTATACAAACATACCTCCAAATCCCTGACCAGAAGCTTTCTACCTGCTACCCAAGATCCACAAACCTGATCGGACAACCCATCATCCCAGGCATTGGCATAGTTACAGCAGGATTATCTGTTATATTGACTGACTTCTCTCCTCAGATCCTATTCTACCAGCACTTCTAGCTATCTTTGAGACACCACTGGCTTCCTGAAAAAAGTACAGAAATTCAGTAATTTTCTTGAAAACACAGTCATGGCCACCATGGATGTAGATGCTCTTTACACCAACATTCCACATGATGATGGATTACTGGCTGTCGAACACTATCCCTGATGATTCCACTGCACACCTGGCTACAGAGCTCTATGACTTTGTACTCACCCACAACTATTTCCAATTTGGGGAAAATTTATATATTCAAGTCAGCGGAACAACTGGGGTCAAACACATGGCCCCACAATATGCCAACATCTTTATGGCTGACCTTGAACATTTCCTCAGCTCTTGCCCCCTAGTAACCTTACTCTACCTCAACAACATTTTCATCATATGGATCCATGGGAAAAAGACTCCTGAAGAATTCCACAGGGGGTTCAACAATTTCTACCCTACCATCAACCTTAGCCTGAACCAATCCACACAAGAGATCCTCTTCCTTGACACTACGGTACAGTTACATGATAGACACATTTCCATCATCTTATATTGGAAACCTACTGACTGTTACACTTACTTACATGCCTCTGGCTTTCATCCCATATTTCCCAACCAATTGTTTATAGCCAGACCCACAGATACAACCGGATTTGCTCCAGTCCCACAGACAGACAAATACCTATAGGATCTATATAAAGCATTCTTAAAACTGAAATACTCACCTGGAGAAGTGGAAAAAAAACAGATGGACAGAGCCAGACAAATATCCAGGTATCAGCTTCTTCAATGAAGGCTCAACAAAGAAAACAACAGATCATCACTAGTCATCAACTACAGCCCAAACTTAAACCCCTCAAGTCCATTAACAACCATCTACAGCCTATCCTGGAAAAGGACCCCTCAATCTCACAGGCTTTGGGGGACAGGCCAATCCTTGCCTAAAGACAACACCCAGCCTGAAACAAATTCTTTCCGGCAACCACGCCGCAAACCTCCATCAAACTCATCCAGGAACCTACCTCTGCAATCAACTCCAATGCCCACTCTGTCCACACATCACAGGACCTAACCACATAAGCCACCACATCATAGGCTAATATAATTGTACATCTACCAATATAAGCCATCAAGTGCCAGCAATGCCCCGCTGCCATGTATATTGGCTGAACAGGACAATCTCTCTGACAAAGAATTAGTAGACAGAAATCAGATATTCGAAATGGTGACAGACAGAAGCCTTTTGGGGAACATTTGAACTTGCTTGGGCACTCATTAATGGATCTAAAAGTGTGTATAATTCAAAGCAATTTAAAAAAGCCAGCTTGAAAGGGAAGCTGCAGAACTTGGTTTCATTTACAGGTTTGACACCTTGAATAGAGATTTAAACAGAGACCTGACCTGGATGAGCTGCTACATTACACATCCTAATCACATAAAAAGCCAAGCACCCGGTACTTAAAATACTTATAGCCCACTTTATTAGCCTCATTTAGCATGGACATTCTAATTGACAATATTTTTTTCTCCATTTTTTCCCTTCTCTTTCCTCCCCATCCCCTCTCTTTCTCTATTATCTATTTGGACCCTGGGTCCCTCAACTTCATTATCTGAAGACATGGGTTGTGCTCCTGAAAACTCATGCTATCATCTACATTTGTTAGTTCCTAAGGTGCTGCAGGACTAGTCACTGTTTTTTTAAAGCGTCTTCTGCTTGGTAATGTCAATAGCAGTGCACAGGTTTACCAGTTAAGATATCAAGACTACTCTCTTCCTTGTTTATTTTTTCTTGTTCTTTCAGTAGTTTTTTCAGGTTTGTGTGTGCGTGTTTTGAGACTCCACCATGATACAGACTGGAACAGAATACTGAAATAATGAACACTTCATATCTGCTCGCTCTTGTAATTTTGGACGTCTTCCCATCCAAAATATTATGTTTGTTAGACAGTTTTACTAAGTGCTTATGCTATTATCCAGTTTAAAAAATAAAATATTCAATTCAACAGGGGAGAGGTATTTCCTGCCCTATTACCCAAACTCTCTCATATCAGACTTATTAAAGGATCCTACTGCTAGGATTACTGGACTCCCATCATATAATCTTCAACTCAGAGTAGACTCTCACTAGAATATCCCTTTGATTTATATTGCTCTTCTGAATCCTCTCTCCCTCATGTACACACAGGGGATGGAGCATACTTTAACGGAGCATGGGACATTAGCTCAGGAAGACCACAAAGCCCCTTAGTAAAATGCCAGATCTTTCTCTTCTAGCAACTGGCCCTTTTAGCTTTTTAACCATATTGGACATAGGCAGCAAGTTGCTAAGATACCAAGGCTTACCATTAACCAGTAAGTCCTACTGCTATTTATGTTAACTGCACCTCCAAGATCTTGTAATAAGGGAAAAAATCCCAGCCTGCCTCTGCCAATTTGAACCAACAGGAAGAAAAAAATTGATTCCTAACCTCCGAAATGGGCAATCAGGAAGATACACAAAACACAAAATACAACAGCTCTTATCCTACCATTTTAGGAAGGGAGGAATGGGCAGCGGAACTGGCGCAAGAGGCTCCCAAGGACACAGAACAAGGTTTATGCAAGTACTAGGGACAATGATCAAGATAAACCTGAAATGCCAAGATTAGGTTATATATGGACAGAGCATTTTTGTACATGGATTGATTCCTGACATTCCAAGCTAACTATGGAGTGTGAGATACAATACAGAGTCCGTATTAGTAAAGATGCATATAAAGAAATTTTTTTGCTGTACAACTTTGGATTTGTAATGTACCATGTACACACCCATTTTTGCCTGGTTAACTGGGGCATTGCTCTGTGCCATATAAAGGTATCTTAGGCTACATCTAGACTAATTGTGGCTTCTGAAAGATATGCAAATTAGGCATACATTTGCATATCTTCAGAGCCTTTTTGGAAGAATTTTTTTTAGGGAAAAAAGCAGTCTAGATGGGTTTTTTTATGCGGAAGTCTCCTTTTTCGCAACAACCCTTATTCCTCAAAAATGAGATTTACAGGGTTCTTTTGAAAAAGGGGGTTTTCTTGAGAAAACGCTCATCTGGACTACTTCAAAAAAAAAACTTCCAAAAAAGGGATTAGAGACATGCAAATCCATACCTAATTTGCATATCTTATTTCAGAAGCCATGGGTAATCTAGACATGCCTTGAGTGATGTATTCGAGAGCTGAACTGAGTTTTGGGAACTAAGCAGGAGAGGGTTTCAGAGCATCCCAACAGCATAGACTCTCAGAGGAAAAGGGATTGCCTCCATGTTCCCAGTATGTGCGCTCTCCCCCTTTTTCATGTGACTGTCTCAGTCATAGATGGCACCACTAAGTTTTCCAACTCAACAGGCCATATGGAAAGCAATAATTTTTACAAATTATCATCAGCAAGACGACAGTAGAGATAATAGAAACAATTAATGAAAAATCAACTTTACCTCCTCCTGTAAGTGGAACTAGTTGCTATAAAATAACTATTTAAAGTTTGTATGCAAGTATAAATACTATATATTGAATTACCATTTATTTATGTAATACTTAAACATTAAGGCTACGTCTACACTGGCATGATTTTCTAAAAATGCTTTTAATGGAAAAGTTTTCTTTTAAAAGCATTTTCGGAAAAGCACGTCTAGATTGGCAGGATGCTTTTCCACAAAAGCACTTTTTGCGGAAAAGCGTCCATGGCCAATCTAGAGGCGGTTTTCCACAAAAAAGCCCCGATCGCCATTTTATCTGTCTACACTGGCCCTTTTGTGCAAAAGTCTTTCGGAAAAAGACTTTTGCCCGAATGGGAGCAGCATAGTATTTTCCTTTTGTCAGTGCGATCTTACATGAGATCGTCAGTGCTTTTCCAGAAATTCAAGCGGCCAGGGTAGACAGCTGGCAAGTTTTTCCGCAAAAGCAGATGATTTTGCGGAAAAACTTGCCAGTCTAGACACAGCCTAAATGTTTCTTCTAAACATGACAAGTTGTAAATATAGGACCCGTTCCTGCAGTTCTTATTCATTCAAAAAACTTTCTGGTTTACAAGGAAATTTAGCATGAGTAAAATTTGAAATATTAGACTCAAAACTAGAGATGGGTGGGACATGGGTTTCCTGTTTGGTGTGAATTTGTTTTGTTTAAAAAAAAAAAAAACACCACACCACACAGAATGGAACAAACAAAAATTTTAGGAAACCATTAAATTTCATGAACTGATAAATTAAAAAAAACCCAGATTGGATGAGTTGGAAAGAATTGTTTCAATACTTTAAAAAACATGTAGAATTCAACCTTCATTTTAAACATTTATTGTTGTTATAAATTAGCTAAAATTTTAAAGTGAAAATTCATTTTCCACAACAAAAATCCAACTTTCATTTCCACAAGTTCAAAAGTTTTGCTTCTGAATTTTTTTAAAAATATATTAATTAAAACTGACCCGTTCCTGTGAAGCAGTTCAGCATCAGCACTTTGACAAAACACGTTAGAAAATTCCTGACCAGCTCTACAAAACTCTGATTCTATGAAAACCAACAATCATAGGGGTACCTGGCCAGGCAACAATAGTTAAGGATCTTTTGGTTACAGAGAAAGCTTCTGTTCCTTTTGTCTTATGGGCCATAAGAATTGCATAACAAATGAGAAAAGTAATTCAGATAATCCACAAATAGTCCTGCACCACCTTAGAGACTAAAAACAATGTAGATGGTATCATGAGCTTTTGTGAGTACAGCCCACTTCTTAAAATGAATGGCGTTAAGGGATCAAGGTTGCAAAATTAATAGCAGAGAAAGAGAAGGGACGGGAAGAGAAAGGGGGGAAATGGTCAATTAGGGTGTCTATGCTAAACAAAGCTGATATAGTGGTTTCTAAGTACTCTTAAGGACCTGATCCTTAGCTTTGTATATCATTAGGATATGGAATGTAGCAAGTAAACCAGTTAAAGTCTTTGTTTAAACCTCTATTGCCAGTATCAAACTTGTAAATAAAATTAAGTACTGCAGCTTCCCTTTCAAGCTGTTTTATGAAATTGGCTTGTAATAATATGGTAACTTTGAGATATATTAATGAGCACCTGGGCAAGTTAAAATGTTTCCCAACAGGTTTCTGTTCATTACCTTTTTGAATATCTGATTTGCGTCCATGTTCTATCCTATACATTGGCCAAAACTGAATACTTGAGAATACAGTGAAAGTAGTAGGTAATAATGGGAATATCTTTGTAACCCAAAACGTTTAATAATTGAAACAGGAGGGTTTACAGAATTTCTTTAAAAAATATAAAGTCTAATGTAATGCTGAATAGTTCTTTTTCCATTTAAATGTCTAATCCTTTTTTACTTCCTGCTGGACCCTTGGCCTCATTGATATCACATGGCAACAAGTTTAAAGAGTTAATTTTAAATCATATATTTTTTTTCTTTTCATCACATTTAAATAGGTTTCCTTGTGTTTCACTGAATGTCCCTTCATATACGTATTAACACACAAACTAGTAGGACTAGATTCATAAAATAACACAAGTATTTAATTTCTACTTAGGGCACCTATATTCCCAAATCACACCCACTGGGATTCACAAAACTCCCACTCAGCTCTCCTTGAGCCACCAAAATGTCTAAATTCACCGACACCGACCACCCTATTTTTTATTTATGTGTGTGTGTGTATATATATATATATATATATATATATATATATATATATATATATATATACACACACACACACATACACACACATATACACATATATACACACACACACACACACACCCCTAGGTGACTACATTTCTGCCTTAGTATGAATGATTCAGACTCACACCAGATATCGGGAAATCTAAGCTCCAGAGCAATGCACCAATTGGGACAAGGTAAGTGTTCCTTTGCCTAACTCACCCTCTTGATTCAGTTAGCATGGTAAGACCTCAGCTACCAGATCAGTCCTGTGGGTAATCTTACACAAAACATTTGGGCATGGGGCAGATCCCATTTCCAATCTTTACTCCCTCCTCACGTGGAGAGGACACTTGGATCAGGGGGACTTCCACCTACTTGATTTGTATCCTAATCATTGATATAAAAGTTTCTCTCTGGCTTCTTGATAAAATGATATATACATCTAATTGAGATGGTTTGCATTTGAGAATCCCAAGCAGAGAGAAGCATTTCCCTGCACCTGGATTTAAGGGTCTCTCTCAAAAGGGAGTGGGACCCATAGCACACACCTTTTGGACAGGCATCTCTCATTGGCTACCTTAGGTGAGGAACCACCTACCATGCTGGCATTTGTGAATCCTAATCTGAGATGCCTCTCTCTTCCCAGGGATGTCAGGTGCTGAATTCACACTTTGGGAATTCCAGTGATTTCCTAAGAGCCCAGAAGTTAGGCTGATAGTCCGCCTAGCCCAAGTTCTTTTGTGAATCTAGCCCTTAGTGTTTGAGCTACTTTCTCTATACCATCCAGACCTGTGTATGTTTTTATCATATCTCCTTTACTATGCAATCAGAGTCTTTTCATTCTCTCCATCCCGCTAATCATTTCAATTTAATGTTGCAACTACTTTTTATTACTGTCGTATCTTTTTTCAGATAAGGTGACCACAAGTGAACACATATTTGAGCCAGTTCATGGATTTTTAATTCAAAATGAACTCATATGGCTGTTTCCGCCTTTTACCTTCTCTCAAAGGTAGAATCCCCCACTAAAATGCCTAATTTTGAGCCTCAATTTAAAAATATGCACTTCAGGAAATTTTTATCCATTGCCTTCCTCACTTAGCTGCATTCAACTATGCCTACCCTCATTTTTTGATTCACATTTGTTACAGAAGACCGATATAAAAATCATGTTCTCCTCTACCTATACAAATCATGCATTTTCTAAACTGGAACTGATTATTTCTGGTCCAAATTACAAAGGTTTCCACTCTCTGGAGGATCCCTGATGCTTCCTGAAAAGGCTTAATAGGGCTCTCTTTGAATCCAATTAATGTGATTGCAATAAGATTTGGTCTAAGAGCTGTAAGATCCTAACCGTGACACTAAAAACTCAGATATTGGCTAAATCCTGTAATCACTATTCCTTGATCAGACATATCTCCTATTGATTTCAACGGTAGTTTTCAATGAATGACTGCAAGTTTGGGACCTAAAAGTAGTATTTTATAGGAGCTGGGTAAATCAGATGTAAAGCTAGGGACATATGGATAAACAGTCTTGCATTCTACATTATAGAGAACAAGAATCTTCTGTATCATTTTAATTCTCATTTATATCACTCAGATCATTTACTAAAGGAACAAGCTGTTTAGCAACTAATGGACACTGATAGTGAAAGGAATTTCTAAGCAGGAGTAAAAGTCCACCTTTTTCAAAAAGTTCCTTATAACAAAAGATTAATTGATTTGGGAATAAACGATACACTAAATAAAATTACATCAGGAGACAATTTATACAGCTTTAAGATGCAAACTAATGTATCCTGAAGTTATCTACTTTTGAAGGAAAACTTCAATTACTCAGTGAGAATTTTTCCTTTCAGCTCCTTTATTACTAATTATTTGTGACCCTATTTAAGGAAGATTGCTCATGGGATTCAGCTCTGTCAGGATGAATTCAGATCAACTGACAGTTAGTGTACACTGCATTGACTTTGGTGTGTGTGCTGAAAGAAGTTAGCTTGGGAGATTTACAGCCAAAGATTGAATGTAGCAGTTCACCATAAACTCAATTTATCATCAAACATTGCCTTATCAGATGGTTCCACGAGGTAGAAAAATTATACGGAAGGTTTCATTAATTCTTTGGCATATGTGACTGAGTTCTAAGGATATATAGCTTCGACATGAACATTTCATTGTGGACTGACTTTATTACCTACAGTTCACATGAACATAGGCCCATAAATCTTATAAATGACAAAAACACCATCCCAGAACATTTTTTCCTGTTAAGCTGCTAACCTAAAACGGCAACTTATTTCCCTAACCTATTAACTCAAAAAGCAGGTTTGCATTATGATCTAAACCTACAAAGGTTATACAACACTAGATTCATGAAAATTGAAGAGATCTGCATAAAATCAGTTCTACACAAACTGGAATATATTAAATGGATTATGTCCATGATTCTACACAGTCTCGACAATTAATGGGAACCCATAGAAGAGATAATGCAAATGTTAAAAATCCTGGAGACAGAATCAAGAACTTGCAGTGTCACTCTCTCACCTGTGGAATCTCTTTCTATCACAAGTTCAGCTGACCATACACATCATGGATCTTTCACTTGACCAGGAAAGAACAAGTTGTGTAGATCTCAAAAAATCCTTACGCTTGGGATTTAATCAGGAACTTGTTGCACCTGTGCGGTTTCAAGAAATCAGCATTAAAACTCATGAGATAATCCTGACTATGCTTGCAAAGCCAGAGGATGAAATATGAAAGCTGATGTGTTTGCAGTAATAAACATATATCAAATCTGGTTTTTTTGGGGAGGGGGGTAAGAAGGTGTGGGGGGTATTTTTAAAATATCATACGTGATTCTTGATGTAGTTATGAAGTCAGCAATTTTCACATGATTTTGTCTGATCATATCTGGTTTATGTGTGGAAACTTTTACCCTACAGGATGCATTTGCTACTCTAAAGCCAGTTGTATATCATGAAAACTTATAGACAGATTAATTATTTCACTTAGTAATACTACCTTCTGATCATATTGAAACAACAAAGTAAGAAAAACATAGAACATCCCTTTTTGTGGAACTTTAGCAGCCTGGAGAGAGAGAGAGAGAGAGAGACAGAGAGACAGAGAGACAGAGAGAGAGAGAGAGAAATAGAGAAAACAAGCAGTCAGATACCAACCAGCCCTGGACATCTGATCCTATTTTCCTATTCCAGAAAAATTATGAAGATTCGAAAATGTTTACCCTTTTCAAATTGTTTACCCTTTCCGAATTCCAAATCTTGAAAACTTTCCTGAACCAAAAATCTTGTGGGGAAATGTTTTGCAACAATAACAGCATTTCACTTCAAACTTTTTCATTCCAATTGCAATCATTTTTACTTTTATTACAATTAGCTTAAATTTCAAAATGAAAAAAGGCACTTTGGACAAGAAAACCAGGGTTTTTCTTAATTTAGCAAATGCCAAAATGAAACATTTCAACAATTTCTGATTTGCCAAAAAAGTTTTAAGTTGAGAAATTAATTGAAGGTACGCTTTTCCCCACAAAAGCTTTTAGTTTCAATGAACTAGAATTTTCTGACCAAAATTTCCAGCCAGCTTTGCATAGAAGATACACTTACGTAAGTTAAAACAAATAGCAGAATTAGATATAAGGGACAATACTGACTGCGTATACTGACTTAACTATATACTAAAAAGAAAGTTTGTAATTTCCAGCTATAACAAGATTACTTTAAATTCTAACAGAAAGCTGATAAACCGACTAATTGGTTGATTGCCATAGAATTCCACTCTTGTTTTCTTAGTAGCAAAATATGGCTCTATATCTTTACATTTTCTGTAGAATATTATTTTAACTACAAATCTACTTGAGGGTTAAATGGATCTGGATGTACTTGATGTTTTAACAGGGCCAAATTTCACAAAGCTGAGAACACATATGGGCCAAATTAGCTAGGTGGAAGACTATAATAAGAAAAGTTAAATGAAAACTGAAAATAATTTAAGATAGAATTGGAGGCCAAAATCTTTGTCAACCCTCTCCCTACTGGAGAAGAAAAGCCTGAACTAGCTAAAAACCAACCTTGGTTAGAGGGGAAAAGGCGGCAGCTATATATTAAAAAACAAAAACAAAAACAAAAACAAAAACAAAAACAAAAACAAAAACAAAAACAAAAACAAAAACAAAAACAAAAACAAAAACAAAAACAAAAACAAAACAGTAACGTTCAGGCAATAAAGAGGGGTTTTTTTAAAGTATATTGGAAACAAAAAAGAATCCTGACAATAGCATTGGTCCATTACCAGATGGGTACTAAATAATGCAGGAAAGATAAAAGTATTGAATTATCTTTTTTCTGAATTTGGGGGGGAAAAAAAGAGTATAACACACTCATAATAAGAACACACTTTCCATTCTACTAGTATCTCTGGAAGATGTTAAACAGAAATTACTGAAGTTAGATATTTCAAATTCAGCAGGTCCAGATAACTTACAATCATGAAATAATACAAGATTAGGGCTGGAAGAGAACTCAGGCAGTCATCTAGCCCAACCTTTCCTCAAAGCAGGACCAACACCAATTAAATAAACTTGCATCTAAGAGTTTTTAAAGAGATGGCGGAGATGCTTTCTAGACCTTAAATGTTGCTTTTCAGTAAATCCTGGAATAGGTAGGTTCCAGATAACTGGGGAAAAATTCTAACTTTTTTAAAAGCATAATAGGGATGACCCAGTTAATTATAGGCCTGTCATGTTGACATGATCCCGGAAGCAGGAGATACAGAACTGTATTAATTAAGGATTAGAGATCTTGGGGGAAACAAGTCTAAAACAGATGATGGTGGAAAAATCAATTGAACATAAGCTCCCAGTGCGATGCTGAGACCAAGAGAGCTAATGTGATCCTGAGATGCATAGAGTAAAGAGGTAATTTTACTTCTTTGTTTGGCATTGGTAAAATCATGAATAGAATCCTATGTTCAGTATCAGTGTCCATAATTCAAGGATGTTGATAAGAGACAGAGGATTCAGAGAAAAAGTCACATGAATGATTAAAAGATTAGAAATCAAACCTTATAGTGATAGGCTAGGAGGAGCTCAAATCTATTTAGTTTAACAAAAAGATTAAGGGGTGACTTGACTACAGGCTAGAAGTATCTACATGGAGAACAAACACTTGATAACGGGATCCTTCAGTCTAGCTGAGAAAAGTATAACATCTAACTGCCAGATGCTGAAGCTAGACAAACTTAGATTGGAAATAAGGAGGGAAATTTTTACAGAGAGGGTTATTAAGCACTGAAACAATTTAACAAAGACTGTGCTGGATTCTCCATCACTATCAGTTTTTTTAATCAAGATTAGATTATTTTTAAAAGTTATGCTCTAGAAAATATTTTGGGGATAGTCTAGGGCTTGTGTTGTACAGGAGCTCAGACTAGGTGAATGCAGTGATCTTGTCTGGCCTTAACATCTATTAAATAAATGTAGCTGTCATTTGACTGTCTGATTGGAAAAAGCATAGAGAAGGATTTACTCCTCAATTCTACATAAGTTTTTACCAGACCAGGTGCAAGGAATGTTTGTTCAAACTGCAAATGACATTAAGCAATATAGACTACTAGTAGGAGTTACCCGGCATTGCTCGGGAAAGTGGAGGAACAAAATTTCGGAAAACAGTAGTCCATTATTTTTTGAATAATACAAAAGTTGTACTGAGTTCTATAGGGATTAAAAAAGTATAAAAACCAATTTTACATGTTATCAAAAACTTTATTGTAAACTATATTTGTTTTTATTATTCTTAAATATGTACCAGTTTTTTCCACTTCCAACTCTTGAACACGCAACATAGAGTTGTCCATGTGAAAAGCAAGATGTCCCCAAATCAATTCCAACTACTTTAAGTGACTGTCCTTGCACCTTGGCAGTAGACATTGTTGAAATACAAGTTGACAGTTGATATAACTAAGGTGAGAAGCCTGAGGGGAGGGAGGGGAAAGGGAGCCGCACGCCTGCCGCCAGTGCCCAAGCCCGCCCTCCACTTTCTTGTCCCTCTGCCAGCCTTAGTGAGCAACTGGTCCCGCCGCTTCTCCCAGGAAGCCACTTCTCCTTGCGCAGCCCTGGGGAGAGGCGTTGGTCTCATCTCTTCCTTCCCACAGTACCGTAAAGCCATCTCCTGGATAAAAGGTTATCCCATGCAAAGTTTGGTTGTGGTAGCTCTTGGTGTCCAAGTTATGAGTGCACAAACATATAAACATTCTCCTTGATATAGCAGATTAGAGAAATTGAGGGAAGTCATTCATAAGAAAAGATCTCTTATTTTCACAATACTATGGGTAAGTCTCACTAATGTATCAAAAAGTTCAAAATTCCAAGAATTTTTCTTGCAAAAAATGTTAGAACTATCTGATTACCTGGGTGAGTTCTCTTAGGAAATCAATTCTCAGAGAACAATATCAGAAGATTATTAAATACAAGCTACCAATCCAGGCAAATAGGTGAACTAGTCCTTTCATTGCCCATTTAAAAGGCATTTTAATTGTATTGCATAGACACGTTATGCACTTTTGTTTTCTATATTGCTGTACTTCTCAAAGTTTCCCATCAGAATCATGGATGGTTCAAGCTAAATGCTGCACAAACATGGTGATAAATTAGATTCCTGCATTGTAACTTGTTCAAGGCAATTTTGAAAACAAAAGCAAAAAAAGAAAACATATGACGAAGGCAAGAAAATAAAATCATGAACTTACGTAGGTTAACTGTTGCAAAACTTGATGATTCCAAATTATTCTACAGCTGTTTAGCGCGTTACATTTTTTAAAATAACTAAATCATAAGTATAGTATTCCATACTTTCATCTGAGAATGAATGATGTCTGTTAATTTGAAATAACAGAACATTTTAAACCTTGGTTAAGGTACTCCTCAAGGATGTCCAGTTCCATTCCTTGCGACATTTTACCAACAATAAAATCATTATTTTCCAGCCAGAGTGCCTTAGGCAATCACAGAAAGCACAGAATGCATAAATTATGGTTATATGTAAGTTACAATATGGTTAGTTTAAGAAATCCTGTACATTCATCTGCCAAGATAATGACAGTTGCAAATCATTATTTGAAAGCACAGTATCGATTAGCCAAGAACAGAAATGATGTTACTGCTAAGAAATAGGATTTAAAATTTTTAGGAACATTAACAAATTTTTCCATATTTTTCTCCAATCATTTATGTTGCATAAAAAAGCCTCTGCCTGAGCTTACTTGATTTATATACATGGATTTTCTAAAGCTATACCAAACTGTAAGGGCTAAGGTTTTAAACTGCAACTCATTGTGATCTTTGTCAATCTTTGTAATCTGTGTAACTCTCAGAAACTTACTTTAAACTGCAACTTTGTAATATTTTTAACTCTTAGCCACCTTGCTTGTAACTCTCTCTAAGCTGCATTCTCCCCTGAGTGAATGGAGAGTGCGTGAATGTGTTTTTGTGTTTGAAGAAGACGGGAAACAATGGACCACATGGCAATGAGTCATCACCATCTGGGCATGCTCCCTGCTGGATAAAGGGAAGTCTGGGCATACTCCCTGATGACGAGGTGAATGAGTCACAGGAGCCATTCAGACACTATATAAGGAGAGGGAGCACATGTGAGACTCTCTCTTTTTTTCCCCTTCTCCTTGCTCCTGAGAAGCTCCTCTCCAATGTCTCTCCTCCTAACTAGCTTCCCCTGCCATGATGAGCAAACAGACCCTCCACGATCTACATGCCTTGGCTTCTTCTGCAACCCATATGCCTGTGTAAGAGTGTGAGTGCCTGAGGGCAGAAATGAATGTGTGTGAATGAGTGAAGGGGTGTGTGCTTGCTTGCATGTGTATGTGAGAGAGAGAGAGAGAGAGAGAGAGAGAGAGAGAGAGAGAGAGAGAGAGAGAGAACGAACTAACTATCTTCTTTAGTTTAAATCTTTGGTGGATGTTCTCCCCTCTTTAGTTTTACCTAGTGGAAATAAACCCATACTCGTGTACCCCTGGGTAAGAATATTTTTGGGGTAATTATTAAAAGGCAATAATAATCTCCTTTTCACCTTTAAGTAATTCTTGCTCTGCTCCAGAAATAGCACCACAATTATTAAAAGATACAAAATACAACCTGAACATTGAAAAGCGCATGTAATTACCACAGTGCTACAAATAAAAACGTGCAAGATTGTAACATTATTTCCTGTCTCCAAGATCCCATGCTAGGAACCTCCTTCCCTGATCCTTTGTGCCACTTTGAAGAAGCCAGTTATAATAATTATGGTGAGCAAATGCTGGCCTGCCCCAAGTAGGAAGATGATGTAAATGGTAGGTTGATGTTGTGGGTAATACATTCAGCTCCAGCTCTTGTCATAGACTTTGTGTAACCTTAGGCATTTTAATCTCTCTGAGAGGCACCCTTCCGTAAATATGGGGACACTAATACAATCTAAACAGATGAATGAAGTAAATTCTTGGGGCAGAGACCAAGCCTTACTGGGCATACGTAGGGTACATAGCACTAGGGATGCAAAAGTGTAACAGTTTACATGAGATTAAACTCATTTGTTTACTTGCAGTTACATGCAGCTTGTCTCCCACTGCACTGCTGCCTCTGTATCATAGACATCAGAGGTGAGGTGGAAGCCAGTGCTTACAAGAAGCCAGTTTAAAAACTAGTTCCCTGTGTGCACTGGCTCCTAGAGAGCCAACTGTCCCACCATGTAATCATAACTGCTGAAATTCTCCGGGGTTACATGTTTACTTTAATAAATGCATTTTAAGATCCCTATAGCACAATGGGGTGCTTACATTACCTGTGGATTAGCAGCACTTCTATAAAATAATTATAATACCATAATATAAAATAATAATTATAGTATAATATAAAGTAATTCAGCTCTACTCTTCATTCTCCAGGAACTCAGGAAGAGTATGCTGAAAAAAGTCTGTACCTGTTAAGTCACACAAACCTGGTCAAGGTTTGTCTAAGAAAATGCAATAAAATATTAAAGATTCACAAAGGTCTTTGTAGAAATAAATCATAATCCAATGCCAGATACTAGCATAAATGCACGTATGTAGAGGTATGCAAGCTCTTCAGGGTGCAGCAAGCAAACAAATATGAGCACAAAGCAGCCTTCCCAGAGCTCATATCTGGTTATAAAACCAATTACTCCTATGTCTTTTATAGTGATGACTCTTGATAACCCTGCCAATCCTTAATACCATAGGTCCCAGAATTAGGATGATGGGGGGGGAGGGGGAGGAAGGAGAAAGGTGCTGTCACACCCCCGTGGCTTGAAGTGGTTTCCATTATATAAAAGGTTTGCATTTTGGCTCATCATAAAAATTGCTCCAGTACCCCCTGCTTGTTACCCAGTAAAAGCTGTGTTGCCTGCCGACCTTCTGAGGCAAGTTAGAGGAAGATTCCCCCAAAGAGCCTGGAAAGATGTATTTATCCTTTGGGTGGTTTGTTTATATTTTGCTAGTTAGAGTTTCAGAGTAAAGATGGGAAAGAGTTTCCTGGCCTTAAAGAGACTGTCAGTCTGTTTTATATTTCCTGTAATGCAACACAATGTGGGGGATAATAGGGACAATGTCCAGTGTTGCATCTTCAAGCAGCAAAGCCACAAGCATAGTACAAGGTTAATGACAAAGGTGAGCTGTAAAAACTGTGGAATAAATGGAAGGTGAGATGTGAAATAGATAGAGCCACAACACTAAACTCCAAAATGTATGTATTGCATGAATGTCCTGAGTCATAGAAGGCTCGATAAAAACATATTTGCAAACTTATAAGTGTAAATGGTGTTCCAGCACACATTTTTATCCTAACAGGTAAAAGCTACTGAAACATATCCTGAAAAAGTTAACTATTGTACATAAAGTACGCTCCATATAATGCAGCCTCGAACAATTTTCATTATGATTGTAACCAAATCCAACATTAAATGATTAACTAAAAAGCATTAAATTAAAAATATGATATTAAAGAGCTAATTACTCTCTTCCAAAGTTATGAACTTATTTTATAGTCTACATGATGTAGTTAATGCTTTATCTGCTCCTGTTCTATCCTTGACATTTATAAAATATACTCAAAATCAAATACAGCACATATTAATTAATAATGTTTACCACTATTGCTATATGTCAGTTATTCATTTAACATCAGAAGTGCAAGGATTAGTATTTTAAAATGTATTTATCAGAACTCCCGCAGTTCATTGTTCAATGCATGAAATAAGTTTCTGATAAGCTGTGCATGGAACCTAATTATTTCTAAGCCTTTACATTGCAATCCATTTCATTGTCCGAGAAATAGCTCATTTAAAAAAAAAGAATTTGCAAACGGAATCTGTCAAAAGGAAGGTTATTTGGTTCAAATGTCTGAATTTCAAGCAAAGAAAATATTCATATGTTGACTATTTATGTTTCAAAGCCAACCAGAGAGAGAGAAGAGCACACCAGTCATATTCACTCATTATTCCTCAATTACCAAGTAAGGGGGGGGGGGGAGCAAGAAAGATGGCCCACTCTGACAGAAAGGAAAAAAAAAGTTACAACATAGAACACCTTACCCAAATCCAGTGTAAGGACGTAAAAATATATTGGGTGGCAGTATTATTATTTTAAAATCAGAGCTCTGCGGGGAATGTAACACATTGTCTCCAATATATTGATTTACTGATTATGTTCTTAATTGAAGCAGAACAAATCTCCATGTTAAAAACCCTATAGGTGAAATCTGCAGTTGCCGGTTGGAAGTAGCTATCAAAGTGGGAGAGTAAGAGTCAAGTATGGGAGAAAATGCATTAAGCAATCTGACAGCATGGCCATAGAACCATACTACCAAGGACTCCCAATCTTCTCTGTCTCCCCTTAATGTACTAAGGAGAAGTTCTGCACTGTGAAGAAGTCAAAGGACACTCAAGGGTTCATTCAGCTCTCCCACCCCTCTACTCCCCTCTTCCAGGAAAAATATACACCTCCCTCAGTCCTGACTGACTCTCTCAGACATCTTTTGACCCACTGTGAGTTCTCTGTGGACCCATGGATTATGCAGAATATATATATATATATATATATATATATATATATATATATATATATATATATATATATATATATATATATATATAAATATAAATAAATAAATAAATAAATAAATAAAGGGAACATTCTGCACACTGATCCAGAATGACAAAAAATTCTCTTAGTAGTTACAGATTGAAAAGTCTTTAAAAACTAAATTTTGGATTATTTTAGTTTGTCTTCTCCATTAGAGCCTTTAGGATAACCCTGGAAGTATACTTGGCCTAAATTTTCAAAACAGACTGGTAATTCCGTGTGTGTGTGTGTGCGCGCGCGCGTGCATGCACGCCTGTCTCACTTTTTGGGTAACCAGTTTAAGACATTTTAAAGGGAACTGATTGCCACAAAGTGCTGAGCACCCATCCCTCACATCTCTTAAATATGTCAAGTTGGACATCCAAAAATTAAGGTATCACAAATCACTTTGAAAATGTAGACCAGGAATGTTTAGGGAAGCGGGAAAAATGCCAGGCCTACACTGAGTAAACACATTTCCCTTCCATTACCTATTAGATGCCATGTTAACTAAAATATCTGTGTCTACCCACTATTTCCCTTGGTTTGCCATTGGGAGGTGAAATGGCACACACACAGAAAACAAAAAAAAGAGAATTTACTGATCATGAAAGGTGACATGTGGACAGCACTCGAAACTTGGGTTTGGTGTTTCTCAGAATAATTATTGCTGCCTTCGACACAGTCAATCACAAAGTACTGATAATCTACTTAAGAGGTCATGGAGATGGTAGATTAAATCACAATAATCTGGCCTCACTCATGACTCTGACAAAATGACATGCTAGGAATGTTTAATTCTTCCCAAATCCTTTCACCTCTGGAGTCCCTGTCACTGTTCATATTCAAGACCTATGTTATACTGTCAGGGAAGATTGAGGGACAACATGGATTCCAATGTCACCATCCCAGCAGTAACAAACACCGCTAGGTCTCATTCTTATAGTGCTGGGTAATGCTGTTTCCTAAACATGGAAATGCCTGAAGTAAATTGAAGCCCTGAAAGAAGATGGATGGTGCAAGCTAAAGTCAGGTAAGATTGCAGTGATGTTGGGAAGGAGAATTATTATTAGACTATATTTTTTTTACCAACTGGCAAGAGATTCAGCTTCACCCTCTCTGTAATTGTGCAGCTTTGGGGTTCTATTGGATTTACTGCTGTTCCTGCATAGCAATTTTTGCCTGAAGCACTTTCACAGTCTTCAATTGTTAAATTGATAATTGAAACATTTGATCCCTGCATTCTTGGACTATGTGATCCATGCATTCTTCACCACCAAAGTATCCTACTGCAGTGTGTTGGACTTGGAAATGCTGCTATAGCACACACACACACACAGAGGATAAAGCTTGATTATCCCCTTCTAATGGGACAGCCCAATAAAATCACATTTCAGCAACATATCCTGGCTTACTATTCAGCTCTGGATTTGCTTCAGTGTACTGTTCTTGACTTTTAAAAGCTTTTAATGAGCTAGCAAGGACCGTATTGTCTCAGACTGAATTGCTTCAGTATTTCCTCTCCCCCCCCCCGTCTCAGGAGTTGTGATTAAATTGATAAAAGTTCTTGAAACAAAGTTCTCAGGATCAAAAGTTACAGCTAGTGGAACTTCTTAGTTGGGCAGTTCTATCCCCAGACATCAGGAAGGGCCTACTCCTGGTCTCCATTAAGGAATAACAAGCCACATCTCTCTGTGCAGGCTTTTTGCAAATAAGTGCCACATCAGGATTCTACACATTATTGCTGGTTTCCATCAGCTCAAATAAGGAACACAAGAAATCAGGTCTGAGCTCAGACAGAATTCAATGCAGTTGTTATATAAATGTGTGTTGACTAGATTAAACTCACGAATGCATTAGAAATGCAATGATAGGTCAGAAACAGCACAGGTAGTTCCAATGGTAACTTCTGAGCAATGGCCCCTCATTACTCCCCAGCTGTGATTTAGAGGGTGTGGAGATACCTTTTGAGAAGATACTGCATTTGGTCTCTGACACTACAATCCTGCAGAGAATGCTAACGAGTGAGATACGAGTGTGCTTTGCTTCATTTTGTTTTTTATTGACAGCTGTCCTCTAATAATGGTACAGAGGCCACTTAATGTCTTCAATATACACCTATAGAGTAGTAACAGCTGTAGATCACTAGTGACCTGTTTTAGGTGTGAACTCATGCCCTCCAGGTTAAAAAAGTCCCATACACTATTACCAGATTACTGAGCAATAACATCTTACTTTGGTGAGCTTAAAAGCGTAGACTTTAAAGGGTAGTAGCAGAGCTAAATCATTTAGTGTTTGGAAGAAAAAAAAAGCTTTTTTGTAGTAGAGTGTTTTCATGTAGTTATCACTTATATGTGAATACTGTATTCAATCATATACGAGGCCATATAGTAATGCATATACTGTTAATATCATTTCTATGAGGAAAACTCACTGATCTAAAAAAAGTAAATAAAATCATCTTATATGAATTATATGAGTGTAAGCACATGTACAGCATGTGTTTTAATATAGTTTAGAATAATTAAGTCAGCATGCCATTAGTTTAATTAAATTTTTTACACCTTCTTGATTAGACAGCTAGTTTAATGACATCTTCCACACTTTGAGCTGTGAAGTGTGGCTCATTTTAAAGTTCTGTAATGAGAAAGAAAATGTAAATCTGATGAACATCTTCCAGACTAAAAAAAAAACCAACAACACAATTTCCAGTTTTCACTTGTGGAAAAACAACAGAATCTGCAGATGATTAGTACTTTGCATCAAACACATTTATTATGAGCATGATGTAATCGCTTTTTAAAATGCAAAATTCCTCAATAAAGTAGAAGATTAAATAAATATCAGAAAGATCAGTGGATAAGTACACAGACTTAAAAATAATACATCAAAGATGTTCCCTTTCTAATGACATTATCTCTAAATCATGAAACTAAAATGATCTGGTGAATGTAAGTGATATTTTCATAAGAGTAAAGAAAGACTATTTTCTCAGTGATTAACTGGAAGAATATTTACTGCAAGACACGAAGGTGTAACTGTTGGGGATATGTTACTCTAACAGAAGGAAGTTTTATTGTATGTTGCAGAGGTATCCCTTTTCAAATCAAAGGATAGGGGCTACCAATAGTGCATAGTGACTCCACACAAATACAATAGCTATTATGGCTCAACAATAAACAACATTAAGAAAAGCAGAATTTAAGTCCAGTTTGACTGAGGGAAGAGAGAGGTAGTTCTGAAGACAATATCAAGGTTATCCTCTCCCCCCCATCCCCCATACAGAAAGCAAGCATCTGTTGGGATTTTTAAACTTGATCTGATCAACCACTAAAGCAGGCAAAAAGTCCCTCTGTTTAGCTTTTGACCGTGCTGTCATTCTGCCTTTTCATTCTTCATACAGTATGTGAAAAATCCCATTTTATGAACCCACCCCTTTTCCAATAAGGAGCACTCTTTTAGTAAGAGATGTGTTGTCATTCTAGAATTTAGTTCCCAGAAATCTGATGTAAACCACAGTTTAAATAGAGTTATAGGTGCCTCTGTCAAAGCACTAAACAAGCAAAAAAGATGAAAATACATAAGTTAAGTTCTGTCCACCATTCCAGCTGCAAGATTCCCATTGAAAAAGAATGATCGTCTCTGTGAACGTGGCTAACAGGAAGCATGCAATTTTTAAAAAAATGAATTGAATTTTCAAGAGAGCTCAATCCCCAAATTAAGTGAATTGTTCATAGTGAATATCCCAAAAAGGGATGCTCTGGTTGCACTGGAGTGCTCCGATACAACAATCTTCCAAAATAGAGTTAAATTCTGTACTGAATGAGGCAGGTGTCAGTTTCATTGGTTGAAGAATTTGGAAAGCATAAGGCTGGGAACTTTGTGAAAAGATAAGATGATCTATGGTTAAGATACATAAACAATGCCTTAGAAAGTTGGATTTTATCCTCGCCCATGCCACAGAGTTCTTATGTGAGGGTTGGTGACTCATTTAAACCATATAGTCACTGAGTCTTCCTCATTTCTGTGGGCCTGGTATGATACTGTGGGGACTTACAGATGTGCTGATCACTCACAGCTCCAACAGAAGACAGTGAGAGCAGTGCTTTGAACATATAACGGGCAGTGTAATGCTACATTCTCATCTCAAATTGGGTTTCAAAAGTTAATGGATACTTTGACCGGAATCCTTCTTGTCCCTATTATAAAATGGAGATAAAACCACATTTCACAGTGGTGTTGTAAAAATAAAAATTTTATTCTAGTTTGTGAAGCATTCAAATATAGTAGAGAAGGATGTCATTAAAAAGTCAATAAGGAAATCAATAATTCAGACTTTGGAGCCGATTTTGAACAGTATGCAGTAAATAAGGTTTAGGGCCAAACGTTGGACCATGAGGAGAAAACAAAATATGGAATAGCTGCTTATTAAGTAAACATATATGCTAAATGAGAAAAGGGATTTTGTGAAAAAAAATAGTATACGATTGTGTAAATGTAAATCATCATAATACATATACACCAGAGGGACAAAATAAGGTTAATCTTAGGTATTTTCATGTATGTGTTGTATTTTTATTATACTTGCATTTCATTCTTTTAACATTTAAAAATTAATATTATTTCATGTGGAAAAAATATACTAAAATCCATTTACGCTATGTGGCTATAGGCTGTCCTTGCATCTACTGTTGCTCTCGGTCACTTAACATGATCAAAAAAACAGAATCCACTTTTTTTTTTTTAAGTTTGATTGAACAAGACTCAGGTATGGGTTCTCTAACAACTTTAGGTAATAGCAGAGAAGACACAGCGATTGCCTGAACTGAACATACAATTAGTCCCTGCTTTCTAAGTCTCCTGATCCGCTATGCTTCATGTCACATTTACAGCCTTCAATCTTTCCTTCATGCTTAGGAACAAGTCATATGGAAGTGTGAGTTTTGTCTCTCAAAAATACCAGAATGCTTTGGGAATGAACAGCACTTACTGCTCAGCAAAGTCCTGATAAAATGACCACCAGTAAAGAAAAATAAACCGGCTGCCAAACAGCAATAAATTGAATGTGGTGATCGCTGCCAAAATTTAATTTTTAACATATGTGACTCATGATTTATTGGTTATACCAATCATGTACCTGATTAATAGACACCACACCTCTTTATAGCTGTTTGCCTTGTACTACAGCTGTACTAGGCAATGGAGTTTGCCATTCATGTGAGTGACCTCTGTCAGGCAGACATCAATGTACAATGTCTGATATACTGACCCAGAGTAGTTTGAAATATTGTGATGTTCACCTGGTTTTCCCCTGCAGAATACATTATTGACTAGAAACTTTCTCTCTCACAACAGCGTTTTAGTGTCTGTATCATCTCAACCGATATCAGAACAGCAGAGTGCTCAGGGGGTAGGAGGAGACTGAATTATGAGCTGGGTAAGAACATGGATGGATTTAAATATATATTCATTTTGAACAACTTCTTTCCACGGTCTGCATGACAGGGCTACCAACATACTGGTTTCTTCAAAGAGAAATTTTACAAAAGCTTTGATGGTCAAACACACTCAAAGATACCTTGAATTTGGTCTTCTGGAGAAAGGGAACAGAGGGTTCAATCATTTTAGAGCAATTTACCTCCCTTTAGGAAACAATGTAATCAGAGAGAACTTTTTGTGAAACAGCCTGCTATATAGTGCAATCCAAATAAAGAAAATGCATTGAAGAAACCCCACAGACACCATGAACAGCTGCTTGCATGATGAGAGTGCTAACAGCTGCATATATCTAAACCTTCTCAAAGGCATGAAGGTTGGACCAAGAACATTCTCATCCAAACTATTGTCACATCAATCCACACTTCCTTTCCCCCACCATCTCCCCTGCCTCCCCCAGATTTTGCAATAGACATTAACAGCAATTCTTCTGCTGGCCGCTCTGGAGCCATCCACATATAGGTCTTTTCATAACTAGGTTGATGGAAGAACAGAGAGTGTAGGGTGGAGAATCAACTGCCTTTAGCTTCATAATCCCTTCTTCCAGCCCCTGCATAGAGTCATCTTCAGCACCAGTAATTGCAAGAGCGGCTGGTAGATTTCTTCCCCTCACAGTCTCATATGAAATCTGTCAACGCTAACACAGCTTTAGACACTACTCACCCTTTCACCATAGCCCTCTTCAGGAGAGTCCCACTGCCAGCTAACAGGAGGAACTAACAGGCACTGCTGCCAGTTCTGAGGCACGGAGGCTCCAACAGATATCAAGGAATCTGCAGAACTGAAATGCCTATTCTTCTACTATGAGTGATAAACCTGGCCCAGATCCAGTACAGAAAATTTTACAGAACATTCCACAGAAGGAGCCTTACACTTTTTAATCCTGTACTTCTATTTGGAAATTATTTAAGTTCAGGACTTTAAAAATGTAGTGGGTGAGATTGTTGACAAACCTACATAGACGTCAAGGGGGCAAACTGACAAGATGGTCTTCTGACTTCAGGGAATAACCTTGCGAAATTATCCCTCTACTTATTTAGAGTCTTAGGGTATGTCTACACTTCATTCTTCTTTTGAGAGAGGAACGGAAATGCAGACAAACAAAATTGCAAATGAAGTACAGATTTGAATTTCCCATGCTTCATTTGCATAATCATGGCCAGCCGCTTTTTCAAAATCAGCATTTTCTCTCTCAAAATAGGGTATTTTGAAAAAGCGGCTGGTCGTGATTATGCAAATGATGTGTAGGAAATTCAAATCCACGTTTCATTTCCAATTTCATTTGTCTGCATTTTCATTCCTCTCTTGAAATAGGAATGTAGTGTAGACATACCCTCAGGGCCCAGATCTAGAACGGGGCTCTTGGGGATGGGCATAAAAACTTTAAAAGGGTCAATTGTTCATCTATAGACATTTAGACCGAAGAAGGATGAACCAGATCCAGCATAGCTCTGCTTGGCCACTGTCATACCTCCTCAATATTTCTCAAGAGGGGGGTCTAGATGAATATTCAATAGCTGCTAGAATTGAGATGCAATACAAAAGTGTTTATGTTATTAAAGTTTACAACATTAACAATAGTTTAGGACTGGGGTTCTTTGGTTCCCATCTTTGTTTTGCTTAAGCTTACCAGATCACTTATTAACTTTATTAAATATATCAGGAAAATACAAATGTCTCAAACTGTAAAGAGAAGATCATTTTTCATTAACGCTCTCCCTTGTTCTTTGTGTCTATCTCTATGGGGAGAGCTTCCCTTGTCAGTTTCTAAGGTGGTATCAAAAATCCTTGCTGGGCAAGAAAGAAAGCCACTTTAGGCAGCAATTTAACGTAGTGTTGTAAAAAGTCCAATCTCATTTCTTTTTTAGCCAAAAATGAAACATTGGGACAGAACAGAAAGACCAGCAAGTGAATAGAAGATGCAGATTCTGTGTCTGAAAGTTACAGTTCACTAGCAGACAAGTTTCAAGCATGTGCATCTCAGCTTTACCCCTCCACGCCAGCTCAGATCTGGAAAAACCATTTGACTGACACAAGTTGCTCTTATTCTCTGGCCAATCTGAGAGAGACTTTTTTCTACCTGGGATTGGGTTAACTGGAACCATTTTTCATTGCCAGACAGGCTAGAGCTAAGTGTAGAGAGGTTAAAATCTATGCTGATTAGGTAATACACTCTTATTAGACAGAAGGCAGAGAGAGAAAAGAGGTAGGAAGGCTAAGAAGTAGGTAAAATTAAACACAATGGGTGGCTGGGAATAAGAGTCATGCCCCATTTGATCTTGTCACTTTTAGGATTAGGTAGCAAAGACCCAAAGGGATGATGTCAAATCTCTTGTTTCTCCTTATGGCAATGGTGTTTGAGAGTACGATGTTCTCATCTCTGTACTAGGTTAACCAATGCTCCCCATAAAGGAAATTCCCTAGGAACATGGTAACTTAATCTTATTAAAATTGCCCAGTTAAAACTGATAGACACTTCTGTTCATATTAATGAGGCCCTGCTCTGTTGCTGTAGCAGTTCTGTAACCTCAGCAGAAACCTAGAAAACTTCTAATCAGCAGAATTTAGGTCAAACAAATGCAAGTTACATTTCTTTGTTCTGCAATTTCCTTTACCATCATCTTAAACAGACCTGCCTGGCACATTTTACTCCCTAAGGACAATTTCAGATTTCATCCCAAATGAACATACAACATAAAAATGTCCAGAAACAAGAAAGCATCTGAAGCTAGTGCTCTCCTCATCTGATGCCATTTGCAGCCAAGATCAGGGCATTGGATTCAGAGCTATGGTGTACGGTATACCTTGTCCGATAACAGGAAGAAAGTCTTGAAGTGAAACAGCTATTCCCCCCTGGATGAACTGAGACAGTCCAGACTATAGAAAGGATGGTCTTTATCCTGGCCATTACAAATTGATTTCTTTGTTGGTATTCGTTTTGGCCTCCATGGCAAAGCTTAAGTTTGAGATATTGGTCCTTGAAGAGGAAATTCAGGTCTTGTCTACCATAGGACTATAATTATAACCTTGCTGCTGATGAGCAAAAAATAAGAGTCCCTCTTTTGTTACATTCCTTCTTTATCACAGGAAATCTAAATGTCTTTCCGCAATGGATAAAACAAGGTAGGTTGTTGAGTTTTAAAACTATAGACATTAAATATTCAATGAAGCTATTTTTCCTCCTTCCATTGCCATCCTCAAGTAGGCAAAGCAACTTCTTGTACATCCCTCCCGCCAATAATTTTTCTTTTTTTAAAAAAAATAATACCAAAGATGTTTATCCTATTTCAAGAGAGATCCACTCAGGCTTTCTAAAGAAGGGTTTTGATTGTTTGTTTGTTTATTTAAACTATTCATACAATTACAGTGAAGCATATAGGCTCAGTGTTAGGGTGAAAAGGAAAAGTGGAACGATTTCATATGGCTATTTGAAATTCTCCTGTTCAGTCTGCTGAATAAAATGGAAATCTAATGTAAGTATATATTTAAACAAGGACGAGATAGTAACACATGCGAGAATGTAGTGAAAACTATCTCGTTTTCCAATCCTTTTCTACAGTTCATTTTTAAAATCATCTTTAAAAAAAAAACCTACTACCTTTCGAAGACCACACTGTTTAGGTCACAGGAATCAACCTGCCATATGACTAAGTTTCCCTGTGATGACTGCAGGTCTAGGACACCAAATCCACTTAAAATACTCTGTTTTAATCTGAACATTTCTTATTTTAGCATAAATTTGTGTACCAGATGCTGCCTTATAATTAACACATTGGGATTTGGGAGCTTTAGATTTTTTTTGTAACAAACTTTCCTTCAAACCGACATCTGTGATTTATGCTTTTAACTTGCTTTCAATACATTTACATAATCTGTTCAATTTAAGCAAAATTAAATACACTCCTTACAATTTTAAAATAGCATTCCATTGGGATAGCTAAAACCAAATCAAGACATGGTTTGAGCTTCTCTTGTCTAATGCTACTGATCATAAATATACACATAATTAATGTGTCTCTCAATGAAATTAAAATTTGGTTTCTATAAAAGGGGAGAGGCCTACTGTTTATTCAGAAAACACTTTTACCTGGCATAGGGATGTCCAGAAACACAGCAATATAACAGCCTCACTCATTGGCATCTGTACTATTTGCCATTATTTTGGATTTGTCAATCTTAGATTACCAACTACTGAAGCTGAAGGGACTTTATTTTAGAGTGCAGTAATGAAGGGATGGAAGCACATAAGATGCCTTTCCTCTACCCATGCCCTAACCTGTTATGGGCCACATGAGGGACAGACAACTGCAGTCCCTCAGTTCTGATGAGCACAGGTGGAATGGAGAGAAAAGAGGGGAAGCAAAACTCAGGACTGTGAAGCTGTCCCATTCCTTCTCCTTAAAAAGCAGGTGGAGCGGCAACAGGAATACAGATATACCCTCCCAAAGACGATTCCTTTCCATGTTCTCTCTCAGGGAACAAGAGGCTATACATCTGTGACCAAGTGGGGATTTGTTCACTGTGTTATGTTTCATGTGATTTCTAATGTCCTGTAGCAACCCTCCCCAATCATGTGTGCCTCAGTTTCCCTGGGCACTGCACCAATATCTAGATAGTAATGGGAATTTCAGGGTGATAGTCTCCTTCACAGACATAATGCTTTCTTTAACCTGAGCCTGGGAGGTGGGGGGGGGGGGGGGGGGGAAGAGGGTGTAACCAAGTGACAGCTTTTGCCCAGAAATCTGGTCAAAGGCCAGAGGTGGGGCTGACTGCAAGACTGGGGTGGGCTTTGCAATGTGATAGTCTCACTGACTTGGGGTGCAGAGATGGAGATAAGGCCCTTGGCTGAGTCCCCTTTCCCAAAAATTGTATTGTCCTGACTGCTTCTGGTTTTTGTGCTGACAAGTCTGCTCTATGCTATATCCGTCAATCAATAAAACCTTCTGTTCTACGTGCTGGCTGACAGTCACATTTGGCAGACGGAGGGGGAGAGGCTGGGTCCAGTGACTCCCCACACTTCAGTGATAACATCACACCTTAACCTGGGCTTTAAGCAATTAGTACTATCTAACCAAAAATATCTGCTGACGTTTGCTAAAGGTATATAATTATAGCTAAGTTTTTGCAACACTAATAAGTCCCTGAACTTGTTCAAGTCAATGGAAAAGCTCTGACTCTGGAAAGAGTCAAATATTAGGAAAGCATTACTATATTAAAGGATATTATGGATTATTAAAAATTAAAATTGTCCAAGGCAATGTGAACAAATTTGAAATATGATGAAAAGTGTGTATACATGGCTATCAAATATTATTGGAAATTAATACCTACATAACCATAAGCAGGCTGTCTTTAATAAAAAGAATATTGCAGATGCATTTAGGTTCTGCTTCAAGCCAAATAATCCAATAAAAAGAAAGAAATGAACCAAATCAGTTACACAAGAGAGGATAAGGAATATGGAAGAAAAAAACTTTGGTTTTGATTCTGAACAGCAATGTAAAACACCATCTACATAGTCTTAAAAGAAATATTAAAGCTACCTTTTGATTAAAATCCCCTGGCAGAATGCTTTACTCAGAACATTATTTAGTCTCTGAGAAATAGATAAATAAAACCCCACTTTTAATTTTTTGTAGAGAAGCTGTGCAATATATGAAAATT